>NW_027103414.1:1879275-2121568 GCF_902728285.1 Clytia hemisphaerica
TTACTAGACCCGTTGGTGACCAGAAAAGAAGTCTGGATATTATTTCTTCTTTTGCTCGAAAACAGTGGCCTGCGAACTGAAGTCTTCTATTGGTGAGTATACGCGAGATGCGTGGTAGATTATTGTATATTTGATTGAGGTTCGGATGGTTCGCCCAGTTTAAATTTTGAACCTTTTTGAGGAGGTTTGTGTAACACCCGTCTATACTTTTTTCCATGGCTCTCGTCATTGTCCAGGTCTCCGACCCATAAAGGAGAATAGGTTCGATTAAGGTTTTGAAGGTTTGTACCTTAATCTTATTATCTAGATTAGACTTCCAAATTTTGTTTAGTTTGTTGCAGGCCCTCCACGCGAGAGATTTTCTAATATTAAAGTCTTGTTCGAATCATTAATGTGGGAGCCAAGGTATTTAAAATCATTTACTCTTTTGATATTGACACTGTTCAGCGATTTCAGAGTACGGACGGAGTCAGAAGTGCACAGAAATTCAGTTTTTCCCTCGTTACAAAAAAGGCCGACCTGACTAGCGGCATTCTCGAGAGAGTGGAGAAGGTTTTCTGCGAACTGAATGGTCTCAGAGACAAGGGCGAGATCATCGGCAAAGTCTAGATCGGTGAGAAAAGTGGCGGGATTTCTTCTACTTGTTGGGCTGTAAGTTGGATGCCCTTGTAGTTTAAAGGATCAACAGAAATACGAAGAACGTAGTCTAAAACTAGAATAAAAAGAAAGGGTGCAAGGGTGTCTCCTTGAAGAACACCAGCATGGATGTCAAACATTTCAGTGTCCCCGTCAGGAGAGATAACTTTTGCCTTGGTAGAGGTGTAGAGCGCCCTGATGGCAAGAATAATTTTGTCAGGAATGTCATAGAGTTTAAGGATTTCAAACATTTTTTCTCTGTTAATAGAATCAAAAGCCTTTTTAAAATCAACGAAACAGAGAATAACTTCTTTGTCTAATTTACGCATTTCCTCAAGGATACGCCGAATTGAAAGTATTTGCGAAAGAGTACCTCTACCTTTCCTGAAACCATTTTGATTTTTTCGCAACAAAGGATCAAGATATGGGACAATACGATTCAGGATCAGTTTGTTATAGATTTTTGAAGCGATTGGCATTAATGTGATACCCCTATAGTTTGAAGCAAGGGTGAGATCACCTTTCTTTGGCACAGGGATGATACCCCCTGTGAGCCAAGCTGATGGAGGAGAATGGTATTCGAAGGTGTGGTTACAGAATTCGAGGAGAAGTGTCAAAAAAGTAGGATCTTTCCATAAAATAGTTGGAATGTTGTCTAAGCCAGAAGATTTATTACTAGAAAAAAGTTTTACAGTTTTCTTCAACTCATCTAAGGTAAAAGTATTAGTTGGAATGTTTAGATTTTCAAAGACTTGATGAAGTGGTAGTGCGTTTGCATTACCTGTTGGTACATTTCCGAGCAAGTCTTTAAAATGTTTTAGCCAGTTTGTCCTCCTTTTCTCTGCAGAACCTCCCTTTAGTTGAATGGAAGGGTAGTCCTTATGTCCAGATATCTCATTAATGACTTTCCAAGAAGCGGAATGTTTTTTTGACTCGTGAAAAGCTTTGATCGAGTCAATCTTTCCCTGAATAAAAAGCGATTCAGCGGTTAGGTAAGCGTCATCCAAGCCTTTTTGCGCATCTGCGAGAGCTTTACCGCTTCTTCTAGTAGCACGTGTTTGATGTTTTAATTTGGCTGACTCGAAGGTTTTGCGCGCATTTTTGACAAGGTTGTCCTCATGAAGAACTTTACTTTTGCGTTTTTGTTTTTTCGGAAGATAAGAGAGACATACATGTTCGTTTGCTTTTATCAGATTTGAATATTTTGTTTCGACGTCGTCGTTTGGTTTGGAGAGAACATCAAACCTATTTTTGACCTCGATGACATAGGCTGATTGTAATTCTGAGTCCCCAAGAACCTGGGTCCAGTCTATGGACTTCATAGGATCTGGAGTAGCTCTTTTGGAAGATCTTAGGCTAAGAAAGACATTTACAGAAACAACTCTATGGTCTGAACCTACTGAAGAAAGGAAGAGTAGGCTTGTGAGTTGTGGACACTGTTTTTCCACTTCTTACGAACGAGAATAAAATCAATTTGACTTTTGGATCCATTCGGAGATTGAAATGTCCAAAGTTTTGTTGCGCTTTTTCATAAAAGTAGTTTGGAGGCAATCAGTTCATGTTCTAGGATCATGTCATTTAATTTTGAACCATTTCGGTTTGTTTTTTGATGAAATGAAAAGTTAGCAACGTCCCTACCCAGTTGCGCGTTGAAATCGCCAGCGATAACAACGAAATTGTGAGCAGGGATATTTTGTAGGGTTGCAGAGAGAGAAGAATAAAAGTCATCTGCGAGGGATTCGTCAGAGACATTAGTCGGACTATAACAAGAAATGAAGGATGTTTTTGGATTACTATTGAACTCAGCTACAATGATACGATCAGACACTTTGTTCACAGAAAGAAGATTGTTTGAGGCCTTCGGAGAGAGAAGAATACCAATGCCACCAATTGTGGCCCCTTGGTGATTTTTCCAAGCTGAGGATGTGATTAGCTTGTTTTTGCCAAGATCAAGGTGCTGGAATTCAGAGTCCGGATGAAAATTTCTGTGCTCTTGGAGAGACAGAATATCAAGATTATATTTTGAGAAGTTTTGAAGTAATTCTTGTTTGCGACTAGATACACTACATATAGCAGTCCACTGAATTCAACTTTATTTTAAAGAGATTTTGGTTTGAAAAAATAGTCTGATCGATTTATTATTACTCTTCCTGGATTTCCATAGATACACTACATATAGCAGTCCACTGAATTCAACTTTATTTTAAAGAGATTTTGGTTTGAAAAAATAGTCTGATGGATTTATTACTCCTTCCTGGATTTCTATAGATACACTACATATAGCAGTCCACTGAATTCAACTTTATTTTAAAGAGATTTTGGTTTGAAAATATAGCCTGATCGATTTATTGCTCCTTCCTGGATTTCTATAGATACACTACATATAGCAGTCCACTGAATTAAACTTTATTTTAAAGAGATTTTGGTTTGAAAAAATAGTCTGATGGATTTATTACTCCTTCCTGGATTTCCATAGATACACTACATATAGCAATCCACTGAATTCAATTTAAGTTTGATATCTTTTCCCCAGATTCAATACCAGTCGAAAGTGATTATTGATTTGACGAACAAGATCGAAAAACTGACATCCAAATTGGAGAATATTACTGAAACTATGCACAAACAACATGAAATGGTAAGACACAAGTACCTTTCAGC
The DNA here is from genome assembly GCF_902728285.1 of Clytia hemisphaerica. Taxonomy (NCBI): domain Eukaryota; kingdom Metazoa; phylum Cnidaria; class Hydrozoa; order Leptothecata; family Clytiidae; genus Clytia; species Clytia hemisphaerica. The sequence continues at coordinate 1,882,573 of NW_027103414.1, forward strand.
CCTTTTTTTACCACTGTTAAAAATTCTTCAGTATAGACGGATTTCCGTCTCAGTGAGTAATAAAATAAGGCTTTTCTCGTCTCAAATTCGGCGCAATTCACCAAATTTCAAGAGTGCGTTCTAAGTTTTCTATGCATGAATTAAGTGCTGTGTAAAATCCATTTCCGTCTCGAGCGAAAAGGCTTGATTTGACCTCTGACCTCTACTACTTTACTCTTTTACTAGATCACAGAAAACCATGTATTTTGGGTGTTCATTGAAGTTGTCTTCATAACACTATTCATGATAATGTGTCGAACGCCTAACAAAACGCCCTCTCAACACCCCATCCAACAACAATCACAAGTCCAACAAAATGACTTGAAAACAACCCGTCATCGCGAAGAAAAAGTGAACCTGTCGTTTCTCACGTTAATGGTGCTAATACTGGATTAGGTATGTATTTAGCGGGTATTTTTCTTTTGTCACTTAAAGAACCACTTTAAAGTAAATCCCCTTCTATCCGAAAGCAATCACGCCTCTCTACTTAAGAGCTTTCCTAAATATTTTCACAATATTGTGTGTAATCAGCTACGCAAATAAAAAATTTATCACATATTTTCATCGTCCTTCGACTTTTTCACTGCGGTTTTCACCAAATTTAGTCCTCACGAAAAAAATTGAAATGAGGACTTTTTTCAAAACCCTAGCCTACTGAAAATGAGAGAAATTAAGGGAAAAGAAAGAGGCACATTGGCGAGATTTTTCCTAAGTGAAAATTATAGATCTTCGGCTCGTAAAAAAATCCACGCAAAAATTCGTGTACTTGAAAGGATTGTTTGAATCATTTCAATTTTGAATCATTTTGTATCTTTAATTCATAGGGAACCAACGACATAAAAAGACCAAACGATCTCATTCGGCAGCTGAAAACCTCTACGCCAACTCCACCACCACTAATACAAACGCTAGTGCAAGTATTTGCAACCATAAACAACATCAGAAATCTTCATTGAAATTCACCACAGCTGCCAGCAACTATCCTGATGAAATCGAACCTGAAGCGTCTAGGCGAAAGAGGAGAAAGAAATTAGTGCATCAATTTTCAACGCCTAATAGTGGTGGCAGTGGAAACACTGAAACCCCAGATTCGCCGAAACCTGTCGTTAAAACAAGGCTTTCCAACACTGCAGGACTCTTGTTTTATGCCGGCAAAGGTTTTCTTTCAGGGCTAACAGGTAATTATAGTGATGTATTGTGTATATGATATTTGTAGGGAAAAAATTGCAAATTATTGGGAGTTGGTAGATTTTTTCAATAGATTGCAGCTTTTATCCTTTATCCAAAAAAGTCACGGACTTCTTTCTGTTTGCTTCTTATCTTTCCTCACTTTCTTCCACTGTTCTGCCTAAACTTTCTCCTTGGTGATTTTATTTTACTTCTCACATTTGGATTCAGACTTTCTTTTTAAAGCTTTGAATTTATCCTCATACTTTCCTGAGTTTTTTTTTTACCGTAAGAGAGATTGATAACCTATGTGAATCACACCGTATATTATATAAGTTGAAAGGCAAGTGACCTGAAATGGTGCATTTTATAAGGTGGTTTAATTAGGTGACTACTTATTCTAAGACACCCATATTTTTATGTCCCCTTAATTGTTAACCCTTGCTAACAACTTGTTAAACTACTATCAAATTTCTTAAAAAAACCTAAACCACACTAAACCAACTACCTTAGGCGCACAAACTTTGTGATTTTCACGATTTTTCGGCCTTTTTCACGTAAGTTAATGCTTGCGAAAAATTGTTAGCTTTCTTTTGAATGAACCCTCTGGCGGATATCCGTTCTTCGCAAATGCTTAACCGACTTGATAACCAAAATGTCCAGATAGTAGAAATATATCTCTTTGAGAAAAAAAAATCGACCCTAAATGAGACTTTCAAATTCTTCACTACAGGTGCTTTCTACAGCCGCCCATCCACCACAAGCAAACCTTCACGACGGGCGGACGCTCTAATCGACCAACCGACAGTTCGTTCAAAACAAGAACAAAAAGTAATGATGAAACGTGCAAAAAGTATTGATTTGCCAACAGTTGTTGAAGAAGTGGCTTCAATCAATGACCTTCAAATGACGCATCAAGACCCTGCTGATCCGCCGCAGAACCGCCCTAAAAGCGCAGATTCCGTTTTACAGAATGTTGGCAAGAAACATCGGAATATAAAACACGCGAAAGCAGTTGGCAGATTTTCTTGATCGATTAGATGATTGACAAAAGAGAGGGAGAAAATCGTCTCGAACTAAACTTAAAATCCGGATCTTAACTGACTATAGAGTCCTTTTAAAATGAAATTTGAAAAAAGAAACGAGAAAAGGAGGATTTGAGTTTTCAAATGGGAAAGAATTTTGAAATCCTGGATAAGTTGTGGATTTCAGTAATCCTTAATCTGATTGGTTTGATAGAAAAAGATGATTGAATAATGAGACGATCCGTAAAATAAGGATTTCGAGAAATCACTCATTTTTATCCAAAACTAAACGACTATGTTAATTTTGTTCCTTTTACTCATTTGTTGAACATTGGTTTTCTTAAAGGAGCCGCTATATAGAAGAGTCTAGATAAATTGTCTGGTTTTGGAGATATTCGGGTGTTTTTGTGTGTTGTGTTCTGGGGATTTCAATTCATTAAAGTTTCTCTTGATTTACGGTAGGAGCTCCCAGCATGGACAATGGGCTTTTCCAGGAGGTGACACCCTAACATGAGGATTCTGATAGCAAACCTCCCTCCTTCGGAAGCAAATATGTTGACCCTGGGGACAATTTTTTTTATCTCATGAACAACCATCCCCCTCCTCAAGCAATGCCTTTTGGTCCTTTAAAGATTTCGGACAAGATACTCCATGTAAGAATTTTTCTGGAAGATCCCATTGTTATGTTAATTTGAAATGAGTCTGTTTTCATAACTCGAAGCACACTTTCCTGGTCTTCAGAGACAATCTTACCTATCCTGCGTCTATATTTCAAAAACTCACTACAACTTTAACTATGACCCATTCTCCTTCGCGTCAGAGACATGGAGACTGGGCGGTATTAGTTCTTCTCTGGTTTCGACCAATTACAACAGTTGATTTTGTTTGCATTCCATGATAGTGATGATAGATCTCCCATTAAAGAGTTTTCACCGCACACAGTTTTTTTATAAGAATCCAGTAAATTTTGGCTCAGGCTTGGCTGTTCTTAATCTTTTGAATTTTTCAGGTTCAAATGTGCTTAGTTTATTCGCTTAAAAACTTAAAATGAGTTTAAAATCTGATAAAATCAGTACTTTCTTAGTTAATTTCTGAAATCTGAGGCTCAGGATTGTTCTTAATTTATTCTTAGGTTTTGGTCTATTTTCGGCCTCGTGTTTTTATAAAAAAAACGAGATTGGATACATTTTTTTAGATTATTTTTTCTTCTATTCTTGAATGGAATTCGACTGTACTAGGTAACAGGTTGAAAGCAGCAATTCCCCAAGAAATATCTTGAGCCAGAAGAATTCTAAACATTTTTGCTTGATAACAATTCGTCCCCCGGACCCCACTATCAGTGTTGAGTCGGGAAATGGCCGAGAACTCAACGCTGACAGTAGGGGAAAGGGGGACCATGTGAAGTGTCTCAGATATAAGTTGGGGATTGTGGCTACTTTATGATTTTATCATCGCAATGATACTTTAACCAGCCTGTTAGCTCGAGGTTCAATCCTCGGCCTTTTCAATAGACCTTATCATAAATTACGGTACGAACATCACTCGCCTTTGTATTCAAACAATTACCATGGTGATTATGTTCCTTGAGACAATAAACGATTTTTTTATAAAAAGTAGTTTTAATAAAATCCGCTGGGAGTTAATCACCATGACACTAATTTCAAAACGAGGCAAGTAATTTATGAAAAGGTCTATTAAGACATAAATTGGTGATATAGATTGACTTTTTTTCTGCAAAGGTTCTTAAAGTGATATTTTAAAGGTTTTATTATCAACCCACTCTGAGTTTTACTGTGATTTAGGACTTTTTAGAAAAATAAGAATTTTGAAATACTTTCTGATGTCATTTCATTATTTTTTAAAGTTTTGAGTCTAAATATCCATAGGCTACTGGAATTCATTTGAAGCCCAGCCTCAAGGTTTTGAGTTATATAACCTATGTTTAGCATCGGGTTAGCATCAAATCGGGTGTTAATTAGCTCATGGAGATTAAAACTTTGTATTTTGCTTCTTAAATTTGATCGATTATTTGAAAGTGTTAACGATGTAAAAATTTTATAAAATTCATCTTTTATACGGAAAAGCCTGAAAGTTATATTGTGACGTCATCTTTTTGTACCGAAACACCCGGAGTAAAACCGGGCGTTTTTTATTAGTTTATTATTTTTGATTTGTTTTCCTGAATGGCGTTTTGAATTTTTTTTGCTAAATATTTTCCATGTTCAATTTCAATTTGAGTCATTTTTTTGAGAACGTTCTTTGTGGTATTATTTTGAAATAATATATGTATTTAGATTTTTTTAGAGTATATAATTTCTTCAGAGAAAATATTTATCTTCATTTAATACTGAGTTTATAGAAAAAAATATTTATAGCAATTTTATGTTTTAGCCAAATAAATCTTTTTTGATCTTTCTAAAGATAAATCTTTTAACAAATTATATTTGTTATGATAAGATCAAGGGGGGTCTTAACCAGGCAAACACCGAATTTCGCCAGTCAAAACACTATAAGGATGTTACGATTCCGCGGCCTAATATTTCAATCGACGGTTCGATGACACGCGGTTGCCAATATACTTATCTCACTTTTGACCTCAGATCAGTCGAGACTACCCGCTGAATTTAAGCATATTAATAAGCGGTGGAAAAGAAACATGCTACGCCGGCCTAGAAGTTGTAATTGGCCTAGTCTGCAATCAATACCGCACTTACCTATAACAAACCAAAAGTTCGCTCAACACTCAAAATAGACTATGCTATAGTCTAAGACGAGTTTCATCTAAAGAGGAACAAACGTGAAGACGGGAATTTTTTTCGGGGGTAGCTGTTGTCTTAAACACAGACTCTATCCGCCGCGAAACATATTACGTTTTAGATAATATACAAACTATGTTATATCATAATGATACATTATACGGACGATAGCATCGTCTACACTCAAAAAAACCTGAATCACATTAATTCGGATAGTACTGCGACACAGCCACTTTGAAGTAAAAACAATGCTGTGAAAGTTCCAATTTTGGGAAAGTTTGTTGAACAGTTTTTCATGGAACGGCCAGTTTGGTGCAAATCTTAAAATATTCATTTTCAGCGGAAATATTTTCATTTGATTGTTAAGTAAACTAAGTTATATGATAACGAAGATACAATCATGGTCGAAACATATTGAGATTTTAGTGTATTTTAACGTTTTTCAGAATTTAATGTTCGGCCGAGAATTTCTATTTTAGCACTTTCACTTTCTTCCATTGAATTTTTTGATTTTGGAGGGGTTCGGTGGCTTCTAGGCTATATTCAAAGTCTGATCAAAACAATTTTGAGCTTTTAAATCCTGAGATCCTAAGCTCCTAAGTCTTAAGCATCATGTTAAAACTCAGAGTTATAACTCTACTTTAAAATATCAATTTTTTGTCTCTTTTGAGAATTAGAGAAAGAGTGCCTTTTCTGAACATGCACGAGCACTGCCCGGGTTGCGAATTGATTTGCGTTTCAACCAACAGATATAGATAGATAACCTTGTATCCTTAAATCGTAGTAGGGTATAAGATAGAACAGCGTGTGGATATTTTGGATTTCGAAATCTTCATGAACTTCAAGCTATGTGAAATGTATAACTCCGTCCAGCAAGAGGATTAAGTTTACGATTTTCCACTGCTTGACTGCGAAAGCAAATTAACTTAAGGGCTCTGACCATAGTCAATTTTTAATATTTGCCACGTACAAAATATAAATTTATACTTGATGTAGCACACAAAACTGTGGCATGTTATATATTTTCTGAAAATTTCAGAATCGCGATGAAAAAAGACAGCCCTAGATCTACTTTTAATTTAAAAACTTGTGAAAAGTAGTGCCTTTTGAGGCTACAGTTAGACAACCCCTGTCTCGCAGCCCTGGTGGAACTGTTTTCCTTAGTGAGGATAAAAATAATCCTATTGAAATCCCAATGGGGATAGAAATTCTATTGTTCCATGGTTGAAAAATCCAATTGGGATGGGTTTGGAGTGCAATTTTTAAGCATTGGATTTCGAACGGGATGAAATCAAAGTCAATTTCCCAGTGGGGTTGAAATTTCAGGGTATTCTTCCACCGGAAACGAATTTTTTTGCCCAATTTTCCAGTAGGGCTGGGGTCCCAGGGTTGATTTAAAGGTTAGTGGAAACAAAGTTGGAACAAATTTAATCCCAAAAGATAACTACCATTCCTCATCAATGAAATTGGAATGACTCTTTGCCACAAGCATAGTCTAACAAGCTGGAAGACTAATTAAATACGGTAGTCTCTCGCGCCAGATTTAATTCGAAACCCGTGTATTGCATTGCACAAAAAGCCGTGTAGCCCGCTTCGAAAAAGTAACCGGTTAACAATACCCCGTAACAGTTATCATATTATCATATTACCTATAATACTATATAACAAACGTCTTACGCATAATCTAGTCTGAGCTAGTTTAACTAGGAAAATGACCGTGGTGAATTCATAAATTCTTTTAGCTAGGGTTACTTTTACTTAATATAAAGTTATTTTCAAAGGCATGTTTTTGAAACAGGAAAATTTTCAAATTCGTAATCTGTGATTACTCGGTAATAACTTATATTTTTGCTTAAATAACGCAGTAAATACAGCCAATGTTTTTATTCTAAAACCAAGCCGATTAGAGCTCTCGAGAAACAGTGAGAAGCTTCATAGCGAAGAACAAATTTAACTCAGTTTGAAACTGGTTAGAAACTTACACAGTTAAAGTTTTTGATCAAATACGTGATTGTCAGTATCATTTTTACCATTATTACGGAGACATACTGAGTGATATTTTGCGCAGTTTTTACAGTCGCAGATATAAGTAGAGGCTTTAAAATTTACAATGACGGAGAGTGGTAATTTCCATATAAGGAGATGTGGATAAAAGTATACTATTCTTTGAAGGGATGTATCTAGTCCTGTTTCGTTTATGCCCGCGAGCAGCACAGTTAAGGTGAGAGCCTCTACTTGACTGTGCTGACCTTTCATAATGTTATTACCGAGTTAAGATCAATTGATAGAAATGAGAGGGAGTATAATTGGTTTTATATCACATTTCTTATTATTTGATTGATGGATGACAACCCTCTGATTTGTTGACTGCAGATAATAGGGTTGTGGTAGATCAACATTGAGTTTAAGGCCTCGAAGGGGCTAGGGGGGGTCTTCAACCTTTCTTAAGCAGGAAAAATTGAAACATTAAGATTTGTGCCGCCATTTTGAATCATGGATTGAATTTTACTTTTTCTATGTGCTCTTATTTTTCGTATATTTTTCTAAATTTGGCGTTAGATATTATTTCAATCTGGCATTCGTGCGAAAACCTACTCTGTACCAGAGTGTATCTCACGATTATCGTAGCGTACGGCAATGAATTTTGAAATTAGCCGTAGATATCGGGTTTGTGTACAGACTAGCGAAAACCACGTGGATCACAAGTTTTGGATGGGAAATGAATGGCTGGATTTCCCCGTATCGATCCAAGAATTTTGGATCTAGCCCCTTCGGTGCTTCGAAATCAATTTGGATCAAAGGCTGATTAGCCTGGAATTTACATACGTATGTACTGTCCTCATCAAAATGAAAAAAAGATTTTCGGGTAGATATTCAGACGCCTCATGTTATGAAAATTTGGTAATTTTATCAGAAGCTAAAAATTGTTTTGATCAGTTTTGATAATTAGACAGTTATGTAATTTCGAGAGTTTAACACTATTGTATTAGCGCGTACGCGAATGTTCGTTTCCGTCAATTCAGTCTATCCTTGGAAATATAACTTCCTATCTGCCTATTTTGTACCAGATGTAGAAATTTCCGATCCACATGCTTTGTTACTTAGAAGTTTAAAAAACTTCATTACTGAATTTTGCATGACCGCGTTTAGAGTTTGGAGTGACCCAGCTTTTAAGTTAGCATGTACCAGGACGACCGAACACGGCTTTTTCCTCGACACCGTGATCAAAAAATGCACGTGTTTTAAGTAAGCTTTCTCATGATTTTGATAGTGCTCAATTTTGTACTATACTAGGGCGTTCCTATCAGTATAATCAAGAAGAAGTGAAACTTACTCTGGGAAGGAAATTGTTATAAGGAATCTCTTTGGTAGAAATAATTATACGAAACTAAACAAGGAAAATCTCATACCAGCTGGCACACAACGTTCTTTTAACGTTTATCCAACGTTCACAACGTCCATATAACGTTAGATGAACGTTAAAACAACGCTGTGTGTCAGCTGGGATACGTTTTCCTTTCAAGAATTCAGAATGTTATCGTTTTCAACAGATAAAGAAGTACATGACCCAACTTGATAAGTGCTATCACCTTTCTATTCATACTGTAAAAATATTAAGAGACGTGACTTGAGTAATTATTAAGTATAGAAACTTCCGTAGGTCTGGCTATTCAGGCTTAACAATGCCTTTCTTGGATCTTCAAAATTGCCTCTAAGTGCTGGTACACGATAAAATACACAAATCTCCTGATTTCGCTCTTTTCCTCAATTTTAATTCATAAATTTCCCATTTTAGAAAAATAGCACACCCACCCGGGGCCCGCATTAAGAATCGCGAGAAATGCATTTACGTAAAAGGCTGAGGAGAATCGAAAGAAATTTATCGATAGAAACTTAAACATATCAACTTTATCTTGAAAGTGCATGATTTATTTTTGAACTAAAGAAAAATTTGAGATCTGAAGAATTTGAGATAAATGAGAAATTTTGATAAGAAATAAAGTCCCAAGAAAGAGAAAAGTACCCTTTCCCATATTGTTGGTCAATTTGAAAGGAATGGTTAGTGAGATCTTAGCCTCGTGGTTATTAAGTCTCTTTACAAAAAATAAATTTAAGTTGGGAGGTCAATGAGACTAGATACAATCGAAAAATAATCGAATTTGTATTAAGATTTTTAAGAAGACTCCGCCTTGTAACGACTTTGGCCAGCATTTTGAAGGGATGAGATTAATCAAAATTTAATCATTCTTCGCATGCTTAGCCTTTAGCCGTTAGCCTGAGTAAAGGGAAAATACACGTTTTATTTTTTTAAACCAATTTATGAGAATTTATTCAAGATGAAATTTGGAAACATATTAGAACATCGTAAAAACACGGCAAGTCTGAGAATTAGAAAAAAATAGCCAAATTTGCTCAAAATTATCTGAATTCGTAATATAAACTTTCAAGTGGATTAATTTCAAGAAGGCCAAAAAGAACATCCAGCCTCATCCCAAATTAAGATGTTCTACTAAAAAACGTGTACACTACGAACTATATTTCTCAATATCTTCACTCTTTACCATTCTCTCTCAATCTGGCTGATATCGATTGACGTCAAATGAGCCCACAAATTGCAGAAACTCAGCATTTTTGGGGAAAGAGGATCTAGAGTATTAAGCAGCCTCTTTAAGAAACTCTTTTCGCTAGAGTATGAACAGAAGCCTAGTATACAATGGAATATTTCTCAATTAAGATTAGTTTAAGACGTAAGGAAATAATCCTTTCCGCTTACACAAATTTGGTAAAATAAAACCAAGAAAAACTATCGCCCTTTTGCATAGGGGGGAATTTGTAAAATCGCTCGACTTTTTTAGTCAAAGCACTTGTTATACATTTTTGGAAAGCTAAGGGGTAGGGGAATCAAAATAACGTAGGTTCCAATTTTTTTCGAACACTTTGGTGCGTTTTTCGGACAAATATGACGATATCAGGCAAAAGTCATAGGGTCAAAATTTAGATGAAAATTTTAGCTTGAGAAAAGAGAGACCTGTTGTATATTTGTGGTAAGCTCTCAAAAAATTGGGATTAGAGATACTATGTTCCGAGTATATATGATATCTGTTACCTAACTCAAGTTATTGAGCTTCAAAAAGTGCAAAAAGTGGACAAAATAGCTGTTTCTGGCTGAAAAACACTATTTTTAAGGGTCAATATCTTGAGTTAGGTACAGAAATCACCTACACTCGCAATATATCTCTAAACTTAATCTTTTGAAAGCTTTCCAAAAATATACAACAGGTCTCTCTTTTCTCTAGCTAAAACGATTGTACAAAAAAAGGGGCTGCTGTAAATATATTTTTCGACCGCTCCCCCTACCCCCCTTAGTGCGTACGTACTATGTGGACGACCCCTCAATGGACTGGATACGAACTTGGATAACATAATCATAATCGTTTTCTTTGGATTATAACATAATATAATCAAGCTATGTACATTCCTACATGTCTATATAGCTATATGATTTAACTTTTTGAAATATTTTAAGTTCAGTAGATGTTTATGTGGGTAACTACTGTAAAACTTCTTTTTTTTGGAAACATTTAAACCTATAAATATTTCTGAGCTACTTTGATTGCAGACCTCTTTTGATTTGTGGAAAGCGGATTTTAGCTATTTCATTGGCGGGCTTCCAAGAAATAATCAAACATCCCTACTCACAGACCCACTGGCAACCCTTCACACTAGAAAAATTGGCCAAAATATCGTCCTGCTGGAAAACTATACTCTAACTTTTGTTCCCACTAAAATAATCAGATAAGCAAATCCCACTGCAAATTATTGTGCTATTTCTTCCATCCTCACTGAATTTTTTGGCTAATAAAAACAATCTCCAGTCATAAAAAACATGGGAATATCAATCCCTATCGAGTTTTGTTGCGTTATTTTTACCCCAATTGGCTGATAAAATCCCACCGGGTCTGTGAGAAGGGGGTGTAATCAATTTTGGTAAGCTTACCCATCTGACACACAACGTTGTTTCAACGTTCACCTAACGTTATATGGACGTTTTAAACGTTAGATAAACGTTGAAACGACGCTGTGTGCCAGCTGGGTAAACTCTTTATCTTTATGAAAGTACATTCAATATCAAGACTGGGATGTTGTGCGTCACCATCAACTACAGGATGGCCCAAAAAAAAGTGCTGTGTTCGACTGCTTATATAAGGGGAAAAATTGTTAGCGCATCACAAAATCTAAATAGTGCTTTTTTAATTACGTGATATAAAGGTTCTTTAAAGAAGTATTTTCGAATTACTCCCTCATTGCATTAAAGGTTTTGTTTTTAGATAAGAGTGATATCGTTTGCTTATGTCCTCATCAATTTAATTCACAAGCTTTTTCACATTGGATTGACATTGATGTGGAGTAAGATTGGTCAGAAAGAGGAAAAGAAAAACATTTTTTTTGCTTATATCAGCATAATATAGGCAAACAGTGTCCTGATATGAAATATGTGTCTGATATGAAACGGGAACACTTATTGTGATTTGTTGTATTTACAAATCAAATTTTGTCTTTACATAGAAAATTTTCTACTTGTAGTCGTGCTCTGGTATAGGACTTTGTTCAGGATAACCTGTGGGCTGTATATAATTTCAAATCTTCTTTGACTGGAATTTTATAATATAAACAATCGATTGAATATTGTAGGGGAAAAGATTAAGCTGAAATATTTTTATCTCTGAAAATTATTGTATAGACATTTTTTCTGTACTGAAAAGTCAAAATGAAGGATCTAATCCGGGATCTATTCCATGCATAATGATTGATTTCATCCAAAAGTTTTCTAAGTTATGTAAGAACAATCAAATTTGACCTGAAAATTTTGTGTTTTCTAGACATACAAAGAATAAAATCTTCGTATTATTTTGAAAATGAGCTTTTGGTGGAAAATTGGGAAAATTTCTTCATTCAAAAAAGTTCACTTAAAATGAGTCAATTGAGGGGGTACTAACATGGGAGCAAGGAAGCATTACTAAAAAACTGATTCGTGTATTATCCTTTAATCTTCTTATCCCGTTAGCAATGTAGTTACCAGTTGCAGTATTTTGAAGTAAAAAGTCTTGAATAACGAATCTGTGGGTGAAAAGCTACCATATTTTTCCCACCATCAACGCATGAAACTATCATAAACTTTGCCCCCTTGCGGATATTACCGAGTCTCTGTATGTGTGTTTTTCTGCGACGAAGACGGTAAGGTTCTAGTTTGTCTACAATCTTGACTTAACGAGGACGACGGTAAATCAGCACTTTTACCGTCCTCGAGTTTTTCAAGCTGCACTATTGCAATCTCGTGTACCCAGAGCCTCTTGCACCACTTTTTGATTTTAAAAAGCGTGAACGCTATCGGATTCTGAAGCGTCTTTTGAGGAATAATGTTAGATATATTGTTGAAGCATGGAGGTTTTCAAAAATTCAAGTGTTTCATGGATTTCATGCATCTCTAGGGAGTAAAAGAAATTATTATCATTATGTAATCTTACGTAACTGTATTACTGAATTATCCTGTACATTCAACTCAAGTAAAAGCCTTGATTGGAGATTTAGTTTCAAATGAGTTGATAAGACATATTTCAAGAAATATGAAAAGGGAGATTTGAATCTCTAAAAATCATTATAGAGTCTCTTTGAACATGAAATAGAAACTATCGTCCGGAAATAATGTTGAGATATCGTTGACGCTAAAATATTCACTCATTCAAGCTGAGGGTGAATTTTAAATGTTACGTAACAATTCAAAAATGAAACTTGACATGAGTATTCTATTGTTTTCTTAGATAGTAGACTGAAGGAAGAATAATCTATCAAGAAAAGCAGAATTATTTCAAGTTTATAGCACTTTATTCTAAGGGTGAATATGTAGAGAGGTTGGTACTGGTCCCAAGAGAAAAATCTTTTTAGCCGAGGGGAAGAGATAAAAGTTTTCCTCGAGAGGGACCTAGAAGGGTTTTCTTTTTATAATTTGTTGCAATGTAGTATAGATAAACCTGAAAATGGATTCGAATGATTTCGGAACCTGAAGTTTTTTCTCGAGATTTGACCTGTGAAAATATATTGTAATTCTATTCAGCGCAATGTCAAAAGATTACATGACGATTTACAAAGCCATTGGCTCGAAGTAATTACTAGGGCTGAAGACTTCGAAATTTCGATTACTGTCGATAACTTGTCTTAGTAAAATTAGGAAGATTTAAATGCCATTGTGATAACCCAAATGTGAATCAGAGGAATTTCTTTGACAGTGTTATGGTATAATCCTTGTTTTCTGTCGGTATTTCGGTGTTTGAAGAAGAAATTAAAGGTATCTCGGTGTCTAACGTGGGGAGACTGGGGAGACTTCAACCTCCCCGCTTTTGAGCAAATGAGATTTTTTCTCAAATTCCTACTAAATTTAATCTCATTTAGAGCCTTCAGTCTCCCCACTTTGACGGTTGTTCCGCCGGGCCTGTTCTGTCGATATTGACGGTGAAAGGGTGGTGAAATAAGATTGATGTGTCGGTATTTTTAGCGAGGCCCTGCCGTACGCTCTCCCTCCAAAAACCTGCTGTTTTTAGCTGGAAAATACAAGTGGGAATCTCATTTTTCTTGTTTGTACCTTTTCTATTGCGGAAAGGATTTCGATATTTTTTCAAAAAAGAATAGGTCATCCTTTTAATAGTAGGATCTCCCTCGTGACACAGGGTGATAGGTTAGTATATTGGTTTTCTGAATTATATTTTTGAGGTTAGAAGAAAAATCTTTCTCTCTCTGAAAAATTGGATTAACCATACCCTCACTCCGAGCTGTGTTCTTCGAGTATGCAATAATTCAATTTTTTGTAATTCTTTGTAATGTAATATCAAAAAGTGTTGTGTATTTTTTTTCAAAATGCTATTGTAAAGTTTTAAAATATGAAAATCATGCATCTTCGAAAAGTGTCTTTCAAAATTTTCTTCAATACTATAGGTCGGTCAAGAGCAATCTTTGGAAAGAAGCTGGTTTATTTGGTTACTCACCACAAATAACGATCAAACATATTTTGATAAAAATGAGAACAAAGAAAAAAATATGGAAATACAAGATATAGAAGTGCACTGATGAAAATATTTTCAAAATGATAAATTTCATCTATCAGATGATATGCTTAGGGGACATACGGGTACGCCGGTGCAGTAGCGTGGTGGTAGGAGGTAGGGGTAGAGGCAAGCCCCAGGGGTGATTTTTTGTGGGTGCTGAGATACAAGGAACGCTAAAAAGCGTCTTTGATTGCTTATTTCAGCTGCTGTTTTGCACCCAAAATGTGGAAAAATATATCAAAGAGTTTTCATGTTAACTTTTCTCGCGTAATATTTTGGTGCCGCACTTTTAGTCGGCATTTCATAGTGCCTAAATTGTGTTTTGATCTTTCAAGTTGGTGATATTTCTGAAAAACTTTTAGTATTTTGGTAATTGTATACCCCCGTACCCATCAACTTATAGATTCTGAATTTGAAGTCCAGACAGTTAATCTTTTGTCTAGCTCCTGTCTAGTCTTTTCGGAATCTAACAGCTATGCTGATGGGTGTTAAAAAGGTACCCTAACCAGCGTCAAATCTCCTATCTCTTCTGCCCTTAAAGTCTCCTGTTTCCGTAGAAAACATTACATCACGAATATATCATGAGCTGTAGTTTGACCTTAGGATGATAATTATTTCATTGTAAATCCATGCTCAGACACAGTAATTAAAGCTCAGACTAGATATATATGCTTTTTTGAAATTTAGAGTTTATTTCCAGAAAACTTAGTTTTCAAATACATCCCTAGTAACCCACAAGATATCCCACAAATTTATCAATGAAAATATCAGACAGCTTAGAGATTTTCTTTTATAAATAGGTGGTTTTAAACCAGGTCGAACTTATCAGAGGAAGAGATTTGTAATTGTAGTTTCATTGTCTTATAACGAGCGTTTCACTCCTTCGCATGGTTCCGACTTCCTTGCTCTATTGTCTCAATTCCGCCAGTGTATTAGCGTCAAAACTTTCTGATACCTTTGGGCTGTGGGTGTTCATATTTTTTAAATTTTAAGCCTGGGAATGCTCTCAAAATAATTTCTTGAGAGGATTTTCTGAGAAACTCCACAAACACTTACAATGTTCTCAAACTGTCCAGATTATGTTCTCATAATATTTTTATCTAATATTTAATGTACTGACTGTCATCCAAAAGAAAAGCACTTTAAGTCAGGTTCTATCATTCTTCATATTATTTTACAATCTATCAGTGACTCAGTGAGAATATCAAAACCAGTCGAGATTAAATTAAGAAGTAAAATGGCAATCATTCACTGTGTCTAGTATGTGGTTTATTCGGGATTTCCAATTCTATTGTCCACAGCTTAAAAATCCATTAACGTTTTTCTCAATTTTTTGGTCGAATTTAATGCAGTGGAGTTTCACAATGATTATGAAATTCCAGGGTCAAAGGGAAGATCTCCTATTGTGTGGTTCTAAATTCTAATACTGATTTTCTTTGGCTGATGATAGGAATTAGTGTATCAGCAAATTTAGGTATAAATTTCAAGTAAATGGCAATCTTACGCTGATTTTTAAAATATGCAAAATTGGGATTTTATAGAAGAAAATCGGATCTATTTAACCCAATGACGTCATATAAGTTCTTCAGATGGTCAAATTTATTGACACTACTCCGAATTCAAAATAACTTTAGACTCCTCACAAAATTAGCAATCAACGAACCGTACCCTGAGTATCAGAGGTTAAGTTTTCAAAGAAAATAGTAACCTCTGAAGACAAATAATAGAAATTTTATCGCGCATGTGTCAATCTAATCACTGTAGAAAAAATCAAAGATGAAGAGCAAATATTACCATATTAATGTCTAGCAGACTGTATCAGTATGCAGTTTACTATTTACGAATTCCCCAGAAACCTCCAAGTGTAGTTGAAATGAGTTTATTTCGAAAGAAATCTTTTACATGATCCCTAAATGTATAACAGTAATTATACTAAACTTTTAATTATGGAAATGTCACTTTAATTGAATCGAAATAATAGACAGACTTTATGTTATAATTCTCTATCACTGACTCTTTTTACAAAGCATTGATGACTTTTTGTAAGTTGTGTTTTCAACGACGGGAATAAAAATATCAACTTTGAACCTAATCCAAGATCTTGGATGGTCGTCATGGTTACTTTTGTCTTCGCTGATTGTGCGATGAATAGAATCTCGATTCGTCGGCACAGCGTAAATATATGATTTTGAGCTGTGCTTTTCACGGTAAACAAACCGTGCTTGGAGTAATCAGGCTATACTCTGAGACCGATGTAAAATTCTATCGAAGATGATTATCTGGGATTATTTATCTGCCCCTCATTAATCTATACTATCTGTTGGGGTATCATATCATAATTTATCTGAAAAATAACAGCTGGTCATAATTTTCTTACGGGCACGGTAAACCTCTGAATGCCCTTGAAAATGAACCATCTGGGGAAAATTAGTCCTCCCGCGAAAGATTCTAAAACAAGAATCTTGTTGTGTGCCGGAAAGTTAAATATTAAATTCTCCTGATATGGCGCCCAAACACAATCACGCAACTTTGTTGTCTTTCCCAGTCTTTTAGACGAGCGTAGACCTTACGATTTTGAGATAGCATATTCGTCAGATTTTTATGTTTTCACCCATCCCTTTAGAGCTTCAGTATGGGGGGCAGAAAACAATCACAATCTGATCTCATGCTAAATTCATCTGAATGAAATAATAAGGAGCCAATAATTATTGAATTATTCAACAATATTCTCTAATTTTATAATAATAAATAACTTTGAACACACTACATACCCACACCCTCGTTCACAGTCCCGGTGGAAATTCTTCGTACAGTGATAATGAAAATTTCTATCGAAATCTTTATGGAATAGAAATTCTATTGTTTCAAATTTCAGAAATACAGTGGGGATTGTTGAGAGTTCAATCTTTCCCCTTTGAATTTCAGAAAAAGGATAAAATAAAGTTTACTTCCCACTGGAGCTGTAATGTAGTGTTCTTAACGGGAACGAGATTTTTGTGTAGGGTTCCTCTGGTATTTCTTAAGTTAAGTGTACGATTGGAGAAAAATTTTCAATTCACACTGTGCAAAATCCCAGTATAACTGACAGAGAATATTACAAAACATATCTTAGAAAGGTCAAACTGTGACCTTTGGTAAAAAAAGAGTTTGAAAGGGTTGAAAGGAATAAAACTTGCTTGGCTTGTCCCAAAGTTAAGCAAGTAATTTTTATAGAAAGTAGTAATCAGTCAGTTATATTTTCTTTGAAAAAATTAAAAAGGGGATATGGGACAAAAATAATATGTAAAAAAGAGGTACCCTACTGTGCTATGGAGGTTTTTTGAGACACCTTGAAAAGGAACCCTTTTAAAGGTTTTAGACAAAATTGAAAATGAGGAAAAGTGAAGAATGTTTTTTTGCTATTTTATTATACAGATTTTATTTTTTGGTGAAAATGAAAGGTACCGAACTTTGACTGGTGTTAAGTGATTTAGGATGTTAGATTTTGAGAGATAAATATAGTTCACCCTCTTTGACGATTCGAACTCAACTTCAAAATGCAACTTGTTCGAATAACAGAGAGATTTGATTTGTTTTTGGAGAACATATTTTGTATAGTTCTTGGTCCTTGATAGTAATATTATTTCCTAAGAATGATAAAAACTCACATTTCCAAATTTCTAAATCTAATGACCGAAAGTCGTACTTTTTTATATACTTTCCGAAAATTGATAAAAAATTTCTTTCAACTTTTACTTTGATTTTTAGGGTTTTCCCCATCAGTAAATTTGACTTACGCATGATTAAAAAAGAGAGGTCTTGTCTAATCAATGGTGTGGCCATGAGGAATTTGTATGGGTTAGTGTGATGGCGTGATTTGGCGTTTTATTGTGTGATGGTGGTAATCTATGATTTCAAAACGCGTGACCCGTGGTTGATAATGGAATATTTTGTTGTGGTGGTGTGATGAGTGAGAAAATATTTTCGGCGTGGGTGTGATTGAAATTCAGTGATCTGGGACTCCACTGGGAGATAGGAGCGTATGGTCTTTTGCGTTTTATATTATTTATTGGAAGGTGTTTCATGTAATTTCGCCAAGTCTCTGGACATAGAAAATTAAAGATATCCAATAAAACGAAGTTGATTTATTCAATTTGTGTTCGATTTCCCGCGATTTCCTTTCTTTTATTTTTTGATTAAGCCTTCAACGAAGTGATAATTAAATGAAATTGAGAACCTTTTATCTTTATTTTGGTCCTCTTTATTTTGATTAAATTTTCCAAGTTCTTTATGGAGAACTTGGCGTTGATGTTGATAAGATGTATATAGATGGATAATTCGATGAAATTCTTTCGTTTTTATATTATCTGTTTTTGGAAAAGAATATCGTGTACAAGATGTGGGTGCGTAGGGGTCATAGATCCCGGGGGTTTGCGAGATGACGAGTATGTCCAAGCCAAAAATCGAAAATTGATCTTTAGAGAGACTGAACTCGGACTGAACTTCGAAAATTTTCTTCTTTTTCTGACGTTTTCGCCTCCGTTAGGGAGACAATTTCCTTCAAAATTTCATAGCCAAAACTGTTAAAGTTTAGTCCAAATTTCAAGAAATTACGATCGTTGAGGGAGTCGACTCTTATTTATTTTTGTAATTTCGGAACTCTTACAGAGACTCAATTACTTCGTACCCCTTTTAGGAAATTGGGTGTGAAAAAAGGACCCTAATGGCTCAAACATATCCGACACCCATTGTGTCTAACTACCTTCCACCAAAGGTGTATCGGTATAAAGGTGAAACTATTGATCGGTAATCGGCATTTTCGGTCATGATTTAGTTCGATCAGATATTTATTCACTGCCCTAGATGTTAGAAAATTAAACTGACAGCGATGAAAATACCTAAATAAGTTTGCGACAGTAGTCGGAGGCGACCCGAAGGCTCCTTTTTCGATATGCCACTCCTATTCCCTGGATTGCCCCACTTCCCCTTGTTGAACCATAAGGTTATAGCCCAAGTGAAGCAGAAAAATATCTAAAAAGGTGCTATGACCTATTGCTAGGATTTCTAAAATGAAAAATAAAACCTAGGCCGGAAATTAAGTGGGGAGTCAATATGAGAATTTGTTTTCTATAACGAGACTGATTCTAGTTCATGATTTTTTCACAATGACCGACCTTTCAATTTTTAATTTCACATATTTCGAACGATCAATAGAAAGAGTGGTTGTTTTTTGAAATTTATTTGCATTTTCGTGCGGCATCGGAACTTTTCAAACAATTATTTTATAAGTTGTTTTTTTAGGGGTTAATTCTCTTTATAAAGGCAAACCGCCGCTAGGAAGTCGCATAAAGATTTGCAGGTTTCAGGTTGTCTGACAAGACTTCCCAAACATTAAGGGGAAGTTTTTATTTATTGACCCATGAATATACGTGGTTTTTAAAAGTCATGGTTTCGACGGGAGATGTTTTGGGTGGAAGAATCAAAGGACGCATAAAGGTTTCGTATCAGGGGGGTCAGGGTCAGAATTTGCCAGGAATTCGGCCGTCGAAATAG
Organism: Clytia hemisphaerica; assembly: GCF_902728285.1. Lineage (NCBI taxonomy): Eukaryota > Metazoa > Cnidaria > Hydrozoa > Leptothecata > Clytiidae > Clytia > Clytia hemisphaerica. Next base: position 1,902,190 of record NW_027103414.1, read on the forward strand.
TTCCTCGATCGGCGGAATAGTCGTCCGGCCGGTGAAACAGTTATCCAACCCGCGGAAAATTAGCTGTCGACGCCAAAATTTCCGGCGAATTTTGACCATGATCCCCCTGATAGTTTCGGGAGAATTCGGGAAGTCTCACAAGACTTCTGAAAAATTTGAAGGGAAGTTTTATTTATTGACACACGGATTTATAAGTGCGGTTTTCAAAACTCATGCTTTCGATGGAGAGATGTTTTTGGTAGAATTAGTTTTTTAAGCTCTATAGTATATCTGTATGATTTTAAAGAATAAAATGTTTTAAGCAAGAAGAATTATAGAAGAAGATAAAGAAATAATAAAAAGTCGTGTGACTAGTGGTCTTAAGACTGAGGAGTTCGTTCTTTTCTTCTCACTCCAAAGTTTTTTGACCGGTTGGTGTTTTAGACTAGCTTAGCAGAAATGAGCCCTTTAAATGGTGGAGACTTCCCAAGCTACAGATTTGTGTCCTTTTACTTCATCCTTTAAGGGTCGTGTGATTTCGAAATGACAACTTGTTAATACTAATTTAAGCTAGTCAGAACTTTATTTTTCTTTTTACGTTTAAAACTTTATCATTTGTAACTTATTTTAGACTGGCTAATCGGACAAGCTGTCTAGCTTTTAAAACCAGGCATAAATAGTTTTTCCTTTTCCTTTTTTTGTCTTTTTTCGTGTGACCTTGACGCAGTAAACAAGGTTTGTCGGGAAAAATATGAAGTTAAATAGAGTGGCATCAACACATACAGTCATATTAATACTAGAGGTTATCGGTAGATCATGGGACCATGGGACATTGCTACTTGGCTATTGTAACCATTCTTTAAAGGCGTAGTGCGTTTGCTTAGACCATAGTATAAGAAAGCCGCGGCTGGAATATGTACCGCATTGTCTTTTCAGTTAATTGCTGTTCCATCTCTGTCTCCGAGCTTTATAAGAACATCCAGATGCTCAGTTCATTATTGGTAGATAGGTTTTGAAATTTTTCTCTTAATTTTCCGTCACAAAAAGTTTTTTGTTGCTAGATATCTTCGAGTCTGTACCCAATAGAACACTTGAACTAATTTTGGACATATTTTAGGGGTATTTGTGGAAACAATAGTTTTTCGCCAAAATTGAAATTATAAGAACTATATTCAAGATGACAATTTTCCTGTCAGTTTAAATGATAAATTTTGAAGGTGCTGGCTTGAAATTTTCACAGTATTATCTTGATGTACTTTTTCATTGATTTCTAAAAAGATTTCACTGAAATATTGGGAAGGCATTTCGAGGCACCTCATTAATTTTGAGTTCTTTCAGCCCAGCCATTTTGTGCTTGTTTAAACCACTTAGTGTTGATTTTTCCTTTACAATGATTTTATAATACAAGTGTATTATCAAGGGCATATCAATAATATCAAAATCGCTCTGAGAAGTAAGTATTAACGACAAGCCAATAAAATTTACCATTAAAGATGCTACATTACTGATTTCTTGATCAACAAATAGTCATCAAATACGACGGAGATAGAACAACAGAAATTCAGATGTTATTATTCCAGCCGCGGCTTTCTTATACTATGCTTAGACTATACTATCGTCCATTAGAGATAGTAAACTCAGGAAAGTATTACAGTAAGCTCTCATTAATTCGAACTTCTATTATTCGAATCTTTCTATAATCTCAACTCTTCTTCAGTTCCAGTCTTAGGGAAACCCTCATGAAATACTCTTAATAATTCGAATCTTTCCGTAATACACGGGTTGTAAAATTATATCAGTGCAGTGCAGTCAAAACATGCGATTACTCGAAAAAGTTTACTTGATTTTATTCCCATGTTACTTGCATTACAACTTACAGCTGACAAATTTATCAGTGTTAATAAATTTTGCAGCCTGTGTATTAGAAGAACTTAGACTCTGAATTCAAATTAGTGAGAGTGAGTTAACTGTATGCTCCAAGTTTAAAGTCGTATGGCGGTTTACGGAAAAAGCAGCAGTAATGTTTGGAATGAACGTAAAAACCGTACACTGTAAACTACCTTATCGGGGAAAACTTCGTCGGGGAAAATTTTCGTCGGTGAAAATTTTCGTCGAGGGAAAATTCGTCACTTGCTGGTAGTTGGTAAACGCATTAAGGCCGGGGAAAATTTTCGTCAGGGAAAATATTCGTCACTTGTCCAAAACTTCGTCACTTTTCCCCGAAGAAGTTTTCCCCGATAAGGTACTCCGCACTCCCGGCCAACCTTTTCAAATTTATTCGGCCTCCCCTAAATTATCCCTTTTAGTGAACTTGTGTAGACTAAAGTATCGTCTTTATGTGTAGGTTATCTTTGCTTGACTTTCTAGACCAGGAGTTCGTGGATCTATTCCCACCAAATACTGTAATTTACTTGGCAAGGAAAAGTACTTTCTGCCAGGCTAAACGGAAGGTAAAATGGCAACAATTACACTGATACAAACCTATGAGTCCTATGAGGAAATACCAGAAATTGTTAAATAATCACGAGCAAATTTTCTTACGTGATGCTTTTTTAAGTAACGTTGCTTTTACATCATGACTGTTTTGTTTCGCAAAGATATGTCAACGATATCTTGCAAGCGCTTTTTCTTTTCTAAAATAGGCAATTCTCCACGAGTAGGGTTCATGGAAAAATCATCCTGAAACATTCTTACGGTATTCTTAGGTTAGGAGATCGAGTTAAAATCTAAATTCAACCTAAATTTAACATGTAATGTATACCTGAAACATAAAATGGAACTTTTGTGAACGTTTTAAGCCTTACTGGGGGAGGTGATTATCATTGAAAATGATCTAAAGATGGCATTCTTAGGTTCTCTTGCCAAAGTTTATGGTTTTGATACTCTTAGTATATTCCTGATTTCTTGGCCGATTTCACATTCTTATAAATTGTTCACATAGTATTTGAACTTTTGGTTTCAACAAGTAAGCAAGAAAGCAAGCGTTTTAGTGTTCGCAAAGCCTTTAAATGTTCTTAAATTGTTTTTAATATATTGACCATTGAAGCCTAATGTCCTCAAAAAGTTTGTTCTTATATAAAAAAATGCGCTATTACTCTTGAAAGTAAGCATTAAAATATCAACCAATAAAACGTTTGCTTTAGCCAATCTTCGACCTCAAATGATCATTTTATGTTCATTCCATATCTTGATGAAAAAGATTGAAGCGGCCCACCTGGACCAGTGAACCATGGCTTTTAGATAGAGCCATATATACATGCCATGCGTTGAGTAATCAGGATCTACTCGAAATCGTTTAAAGCCCTCTAGCAAAGAAATTCTCACCTGGTCACTAAGTGAGAGTTGTCTCCATTCTGTTGGGCAAGTTGGGCATAGATTTTGAAAAAAATATTTTTTCTTGTTCAAGTTATGTCATTTTTACCATACTATTGCAAATTAAAAAGTTTAATCAAGCTATAAAATGGGGGAAGGACGTCATTTTAAAGAAAATTTAAAGGGGTGTGTAATTTTAGAACATTATAATCAACTATGATTCTCCTGCGAATTAAAGAAATAAATTTTTCGAAATCAGATGAGAAAGAATTTCAAATGTATTTGTGTTTTTTTTTGTGCTACAGTGCTGTTCTTGATAGTGTTAATTCGTTTGATCAAATTTTGGTTATCGTATATGGATGAAAAAATAACAAATCTCTATTGATAAATATCAAAGACTTTTGTCTCCAAACAAGAAATTCCTACAGATGAAAATTTCGAAATTTGCCTTCAAAAAATAACTTTTGAATTAATATTTGAATATTTGATTTTGATTTTTTTCTTGAAAAATCATTTTTGGTGACGTTTGTTTTAGGGATTTTCATGCTGGGTTAGAGACTTGTTCAGTCTGGAAACCTAGACTTCCCGCCTTCTGACCGGCTTAGAAAATTTTAACAAATCTGTGAAGATGATGTTTTATAAGAACCAGTAAATTTTTGCTGGACAGCTCAACTGTTTCTTAATTTTTTACTATTTTTGGCGTTCTGAAACGGGAGGCTTTGACTAAGTTTTAGTGTTGTTTGTTCTTATGATTTCTTTCTTATAAAAAGTGTTTAGCCCTTTTTAATTTCTTATGTAATAAATGTAACAGTTTAATGATATGAAATTTCGGTTATGAAAATAAATTTACCGAAGGTCAATCTCGTATCCAGAGCCACTTGCAGCACTTTTTGATTTTACTGATGGACATTAATAAGTGCTATCATAATATTATAAAAAAGCAAACTAAAGGACTGGGTTCGAGTTTGGAAACCGCAGCATTATCTTTCTAGGAGACTTTCCACCTTTTGACAAAATACCCACGGAAGGTGAAATAGGGGTAGAACAAAAAAGGAAGAAGCAAGAAAACAACAAAAGAAATCTTAAGATGAAGAGAGAGGAGTGAGAAATTTCCTGTTTTCCATTATAGCAGCTTATTTGGGAGAAAGAAATCTAATGGGAACAAAAGGCATAATACCATTTACCTAACAATAGTAGAACAATGAGGTCCGGTAAATACGTAGGATATTTAAACCGTTTCGATTTTGAATTTGAAAAGAGAAGAAGATACATACCTAATTCTTCAAGATGAAAAGAGGCTTCTGTGGGAAGAAGAAGAAGAAGAAGAAGGAAGTACACGCTTTTTTTTTTATAAGAATGGTGTAAATCCATTTCATCATGGATATTCTTAACTTTTTTGGGAAAATCATCCTAAAATATTCTTACAGCATATTCTTAGGTTAGGGTCCTAATTCAGACTCAAGATTTAACATTTAGTACATACGTCTCAAGCATAAGATGGCATGTCGAATTAATTATCAAACTAAACGCTCAATCTGCAATGACAATCTGACTTAATTCTTCTTAAATTTGAGGTGTTTTAGTCTGATACTCAATTCAATATGGTGGAAACATTAAGGGTGTCATTTACCTTTTCACACCCGTGTGAAAAACGAACCGAATCCCACTGTGGGAAATCAGTTTTCACACAAGTGTGATTTAACGATTTTTTCCTGTGTTTGTGAAAGGAGTGAGCCCTACTTGGGGGTAATTGACAATTCATAATTGAAAATGCTCTAAAAATGGCATTCTTAGCTTGAGTAGCAAAATTCCATGATGGTGATATTCTTAGCATATTCTTAATTTTTTGGCCATTTTCATCATGAACATTCTTTTAAAGTGTATTCTTATAAAAAAAAGCGTGTAACTTTCAGGGTAGAGGAAAAGAAATTTCGCAAATAAGCAAATTCGCAAAATCGTTTTATCTCGTGTGAATTAATTTTCTCAAACCCGAGGGGTATCACTTCGAAAAAGGTGCAAAATACTTTTTGAATTTTTATTTGACTTTTTGACTTTTTTTTTACTTCTATTTGAATTTTTTACTTTCACTTTAACTTTTTCCCGACAAAGACGCCCAGCGCCCTCGGGCGCTCAAAGTTTTCCTCAGGCAAGTTACGGCCTGTGCAAAAAATTCGATAAATCGTGACGGCCGTGACGGCCAGTTGTTCCACCCCTTTTTATGGGAAAATTTTTCGTTATTTTTACTCTTCATATTAATACCTTTCCAAAAAGTCCTGGGCCAAAAATTCTGTTTCAGCCATTTTGGGAAATTTAAAGCAAAACACTTTTTGCTGACGTCAGCAAATATTTGAAATACTAATATCTCCTGGAATATTTATTGAAATGAGCTCAAATTTTTTACGAAGGTAGAGTTTATAAATATCTTTCATTTCCAAAAAAAAAAATTTCGAAAAATTGATGACGTCAGAAAAAATCAGCAATTTTCGTTTTTCCTAACAAAATGCTGACGTACTAATGTGCTATTCATTTAAGCTATATCCCTATATACCTGGCTATTAATTTTCACTGTAAAGATTGGTGCCAGAGCACCACGAAGCTCTGAGTTTGAAACATAAATATTGTATCAACTCTCTATTATAGGGGACTGACTAAAACGTAAAATGGTTATTGCAGTCACTTTTGGATTTGTGAAAATATTAATTCGCTTGCCAGGGATAGCTAGAAGACATTAGCTGAGTAGGACACAGAAGTTGTAGTATAGCTTTTGTAGCTAGGAGCCTCGAATCCACAATTGTAGTCGAAACATATTGAGATTTTAGTGTATTTTAACGTTTGTCAGAATTCAAAGTTCGAGCGATAATTGCTATTTTAGCACTTCCACTTTCTTTCATTAAATATTTTGATTTTGGAGGGGTTTGGTGGTTTCTAGGCTATATTCCAAGCCTTATTGGAGCAAATTTGAACTTTTAGATCCTGAGGGGATCCTAAGGTCCCAAGTCTTAAGTTTCATGTTAAACAAACTCAGAGTTAATACTCTACTTTCTAAATGTAGTTTAACGCGTTTAAAAATCATTTGTGGTGTTTAAATTTTCACCGGGAAATCCCCTTTGTCTGGAATGTTTTGTCCATGATTGCAGATATAATATTAAAGTTATGCATTACGTTTCTAAATTTGTATTTCCTTCTATTGTTTTTTTTTGTTTAATACAATCAAGTTCCTTCATACGATTAGGACAAATAGTTGATCGAAACCTTGAAATTGATCCGTTTCGTATGGGTGTGTATCTAAAAATATTTAGTTCTTTGTCTATTCACGCCTTGCAGATCCTCTTTTTATCTTTTGTGAGATCATAGATAGATTGGTATGAAAATAATATGTTTCTTTTTTTTTTAGTATTAAAAGCATAGAAACAAACAAAAAATAGGAGAGCCAAGCAGAAACAAACAAAAAATAGGAGAGCCAACTTAGAAAACAGCATCAACATTGAACATTCACACAAAAACATGTTGAATACAACGTTGATCAACAGATACAACATGCTGTATACCAACTCTACCAACACTACTTTACAACCACCAAACCGAATGATGGTAGATTTCTGTGATCTACCAAGGAAGATGACAAACAATATTGCATTTGCATTTCTAATTATCTTCATACCGATTACTGTTATTGGTAATCTCTTGGTCATTGCTGTTGTAGCATCTTCCAAATCACTTAAAAAACAAACTACGTTCTTGTTCCTCTCATCTCTGGCAGTCGCAGATACATTAGTTGGATTGGTATCAATGCCTTTCAATGCGAGGATCCAATGGAAAAGTGGATTCTTATGTCTTGGTGATCGAGCATGTTGGACATACAACCTAGAAGAATCTTTCCTGTCAATAACGTCAGTTATCCATTTATTTATCATCGGTTTGGATCGATATTTATCTCTTCGTTATGTTTACCAATATAACTCTCTAGCAACTAAACGTCGTGTCAAAATCGTTATCGCTGGTATTTGGTGTTTCTCAGCGTTTATGGCTTCAATGTTGATCTTCCAATGGGATGATCCATCTAAAATAGCAATCATTAGTCGTGGTAATATCTGCGCAGCAAGAAACGAGACTTTTTATACATCAATGTATATTGGATGTTTTATCATCCCCCTTTTTGTCATGGTTTATATGTATGCGTATGTTTACAAAACTGCATCGCATCATATTCTGGAAATTGCCAAATGGAAGTCATGGATTTGAACCATCAAAGTAAAAATCACGCGAGAAACGCCGTAAGAAACGCCAGTACAGAACTCTGAGATCTATCGTTGTCGTCTTTGTCGTTTACTGTATATGTTGGTATCCAACCATTTTCTATATTCTTACTATATTTCATGCTAAAGAATTCTGGAGAAAAACAACGCAATGAATCGTGGTGGGTGGTACTACATTTTGTTCTTATCAATTTTCTCCCGCCCTTGAATTCAACAACTAACCCGTGTATTTACGTCATCTGCAATAAACAATTCCGTAAAGTTTGTAGACAATTGTATTATAAATTGTCCAATCAGGAACAAAGGACTATGCAATTTGCGACCACGTTAATTACGGAAGCACATGACTTAGTCGGGTCACGTCATCATTCAACATGTAGTAGAGAAACGGCTAAAATTCAATGAAGAATACAACTGTGCTTACAAACTTAAACAAAAGTGAACAAACAAAGTTACTATAGTGTATCACCCTTCGCCATATTCAGGGCCTGCAACATGATTTGAAACGTGAAGAGGCTGATGAAAATACAGTTGACCTAAAAGACACAACGAAGATTTCTTGATTCTCTCACCAATATGCCTTATACTGACCTTATTTCCTGTGTTCTGGGCACGTGATTGACTATGCTTTACAAACTCGAGAACAAACTTAAATACAAGTGAACTAACAAATATTTTGACCCTCTCTATGACTCAAAATTGTCGATTTGCAAAGAAATGAAACTTTGGAAGTATGAAGTATAGATTTTGAAAATTGACTAACCAATAACTAACTTTTAAAGTTTTTCAAAAATGAGGAAGCTATGCCACAAACCTAGCCCACAGGTGGAGCGAGCCCTGATATATGTTAGGGCCTAAAATTGACTCGAACAATCTTCTCTTATTAGATTCGATTCTATCTCTCATCTCTGAAATTTCTATTTTCATGGAAATTGGGACTGTATTACACAGCTCCTTGCCAACAAAAGAAGCCGAAAAAATCCTACTGGAAAACTTATGTGTATATGCCTCATTGAAAATATCCCTTTTAAATTCGTTAACCCATTAAGTGATCACTCCGTAATGAGAGTACACACCCAATTAAGAAAAAATGCATATCTGGACAAGATATCTATTCAGGCGGGGTGAAAATCAGGCAGCATGGAGTGAAAATCAGGGCAGCATGATTCGCAGGGCTCCTAGGTCCAGACTTAATGGTACAGGCGAAAGAATTGTGCGATCTCATATAGTACCAGTGATACTAAATGGGTAAACTTCAGTATTTCATATGACAACTTTTTCTCATAGGTTAAAGATTGCTGATGTAACTTATATGTAATTTATTGTACAGTATCATATTATGGGAAATTGTAAATAAATAAAAGGTGTAGGTATTGTATAATTTGCTCAATATAAACGTAAATTAAATAATGAAAAATTGTAGACGGCGAAAATTAGCAAAAGGTAGATTTTTCAATTATGAAACATCATGTAATTAAAGATAAAATATGTAATGGGTGAATTCTGACAATAGAATGTGAAAAATCAAAGACGCGACAGAATTGGTGAATTGCCGGGAAAATGTAAATCATATCTAAATTTTATCGTAGTAAAGCAAGAAAAATTTGACAACAACGAAATTAAATCAGACTATCAAATGGGCTGTTCCATTAATTTCCATACCAGGGGGCTGGACGAACCTTTTTAAGGCAAAAAAAGATTTTTAGAAATGTGGTAATACCCCTGGAAAATGACAAGATTTGAAAAAGAAGTCTTGGAAAAATTATTTTCGTACTTAAAAGTAAGGGTGGACGAACAAAAATTAGTCTATTACCTCCTGAAAATTTTAGAATAACCTTTGACCTACTGGAAAAATGAAAAAATGCCCCCTGTAAATTACCTCCTGGATATGTTCGTCCACCCCCTGTATGGATATAAAATGGGAATGGCCAATATAATGTGCAAAAAGTTATTCGGATTTACTTGGACTTTTTCATCCCGAAATAATTTTCTAAATTTATGGTAAAAAAAAAATTCTCGAGTGATAAATTTGATTCCTAATTTTTGTTGATTATATCATGTCAAAGATATCTTCAAATTGAGATTTTGACATGAATTGATTGTCATCAACCATTCCTCTAAATGTTTTCATAATGATGCATTCTTGGTGCAAACGTACCACCACCTCTTTTGAATTGTCCGGTCTGAAAAGTTGAAAAAATGTGAAGTATAAATTGTGATTTTGGGAGGGAGACTCATCTGGACAATATGGGCTACAGGTATGTCTTTTTTCAACTCAAAATTTCTAAGGATGATCTATTTTATCAGCATTTAACAAAAATCGACCAATTTTTGGGTGAAAAACTCTTACTATCAAAACTAACACAATTTATTGTCTTTAAAGGGTTGATTTTCAATTTTCAGCTTGAACAGAGTCCTCACTTTATAATCCTTAAAAGTGGTGTAAAGGACTAAGGACGAGTTTCAAGTGCAAGTTCCAAAAATTACCCCCTGTTCTAATTTTGTCAGATGAAACTTTTATAAAAACAGATGGTCTCTCGAAAGTCTCGAAATAACGACTGGCAAACTCTATCGGCTTTTAAACTCTTTTCGGTAGATTTTACGAATTTTCTTCGGCTTTGGGCTTTTTTTCTTAGATAGTGATTTCTCTTAGACTATAGCATAGTTTAGTTAGAGTTAAGAAAGATTCCGAAATTATCATAATCTAGTCAGGTTATATGCTAGCGAAGCCAAGTTTCGGTTATAATATGATAAGGATCGAAATTTATATGAAAATTAATCAAATCTTTTGTTACTTTCATAAATTGATATTAAAAATCTAAAAACATTTCTTACCTGTCTGTTAATATCCCCAATACAGACGTACGGATTGTCAGCCGTGTCCCTAAGAGCGTACTTCGAATGATCGTTCGTATCACAGGAATGCGTAATAAGAGCCATCAGGAACATCCAATTTGATATTTGTCACATCTTCAACAGTGTATGAAGTATTACATGCTGATCCGAGATTACCTTGACCGTTTTGCCAGTTTCTGTTAGAAGATTTATTTTCAGTGTGGGTGCAACAAGTGTTGAATAGAGGCTTTGTTGAATTTGGTTCCTTTCGCGAATGACTTGAGTTTCATTCCACCAAGAGATATAAAGTCTTGTATATGGTAGTAAGGGTCACTGTCAATGATTTCTCCTAAACGTTCAATGTAAACAAATCACAGTAGATTCTTCAGAACTAAAACAAGCACTCGGAACCGAAGGATAGATGTCGTGCTTCGGCTGAAAAGTGTGCTGTGGTAGGAAGAAAATCTTACCTAGGTTACATGACATTACAATAGAATTTCAGCGCTTGACCAATCAGAGCTTCGCAGGTTTTCGCAACGACAATATTTTTTCCGATATTCAATTTGTTATTTATCTGCGATGGCTTAAAGCACAACGTCTAGCCCTTCGGGATTTATAAATCTGTGCTCGCAACTCAAACTTGCTCAAGGAGACATTCGAGTAATAGAGATTCGAGCTCTAGAGTTCCACTGTACGTTTTATTGCGAGGACAGGATACGCTTTATAGGAATGTCTATCACCATCATTGAATTTGGCAAATGAACCTAAGACTAAGAATGCCATTTTTGAGCATTTTAAAATATTGATTGCCAATATACAAAAGGCAAATTCAAGTCCCTTAGCCATTCTGATAGCACTCACGGGCACTGCAACCAGTAAAATCAAAAGGTTGTGCAAGTGGCTCCGAGTCCAAGATTAACAATAAGGCTCAAAATATAAAAAATTGGCTCAAAATTATGCCATTTTTTCAGTTATAAAAGAATATTTCAAGATGATTTTCCCAAAAAGTTAGAGTATTCATGATAAAAAATACCTTTAAGTAAAGCTGCGATATTTGGGAATTTGTCATTCCATTCTTCTGGCATAAACGAGTCTTGTACGTACGATTATTATAGCGCAATTGCAGCCCAACATCATTGATAGCAGAATATTCAATGTCATACAGAAAAACATTTGACCATCTTGTGTCCGCTTACTTGGATAACTTAACCGTTCTTGGCGAAAATCGGGAAATGCGGTACACTGTGGATCATCCGAATCCAATTTGTGATCGAAGCCATTGCACCTTTAGTGTGGCCCCATTTGGAATTATAACTATCATCATCTTTAAAAAAAAAGATAGGGAATTTTAGACCACGTTTACACGTTACGGTTCCGTTTCCCTCCGAAACGAAACGAAGCTATTCTATTAGTTACATTTGAGTTTTACGTCACTTCTAACCTAGCCTATACTAGACATCACGGCCTTTTCTCCACGCAGTAACGTCTATTCCAATTTGCGACTTTTTGGAATATTTAGAGCCCACGCTGTAAACATTTGATTTTTGACGTCACTTTAATAAACTTTCGATGCTACTGCAGTGGCAGAAAAATTGAATTTGCGTCGAAGCAAAGCACTTGAAAAGCTTCTATTTTTCGAAAATCATCAAAGTGGAACTCACTAAGAAACGGGCGGATGGATAACAAATCCCGGTTTTTGGTTAGGTGCTTGCTACTTCTAATCAATAAAATGACTTCTTTTCGTTTCGGACGAGCAAAACGGAACCATTACCTGAGAAACATGCTCTTATCCGATGAACGAAATTAGTTAAAGGAAGGAGGAAACTGACTTCGCTATGCAATTAAATAGTAGTACCAAGAAACGAAGTAAAAATCCTACACTACCTAGAAAGTAATCTTCAATAAACTTCCTGAGAAGCTTTAAAACATTTTTCCTCGACCTTAACCATTTTTCCTTTCAATTCAAATCTTTACCATTTAGGCTAACCATTTTCATTTTTATCATCAATTTTTCCGGGAGATACTTACTGATATCAAGGTTAGCATCATTGTAAAATAAATGTGCCTGGCCACTCGGTGTTGCTCTATTTTCATATGCGTCGTATACTTGATTTAAAGTGAGTCCGGCCACACTTTGTGGTGACGTAATCAAGGTAGGTGATAAAGTAAATTCCATATCTTCGTTATCGAGATACGCATACGCAGAGCCGTCCTTTACGTACTCGGGTACGTCTTGCCAGTAGATTTTTCGGAAGCTTGTACAACACATACCTATAAATAACAAGTTTCTTACACCCCTGTATCGGCGATGCGGTGGGAAGTCAAAATTCATCTATTCGGGTGAATTCTTTTTCACAGTAGCGCCCAATGTGAATTCATAAAAGAATTTGTAATAGCTAATTTTTTTTTCAACAAATTATAAGTAAGGGCGATTTTTGAGGCCAATTTCTATTTTGGATGGAAAGGGGAGAAACTTATTATTAGTACCAAGTGCTGTAAAGGGATTAAGAGAAAAGACTACTTTCCTAGTGAGTAGCTTTTGGAAAAACAGATTTGATATTTTCTTACATATCGACAGGCTTTCCATTTTTGCCAATACAAGGCATTGCACCATCAGTTACAGTCCAAAGAGAAAAGAACATCAATATAAGAAAGATGATCGTCTCATTTTCTTGGCGTAGATTATCCTGGTGTGATGATTGATATTCCTAGAAAAAGAATCAGAAACAGAAAAAGCAATAAGGCTTGCATGCAGATTTAAGCGTCGATTGTGAAATTTATGTCTGAAACTTTGTCTGGAAACGTTTTGAAGAAAGAAACGTCACACACAAATACAGTATGATGGCTAAACTTATATCATCCAGGGGAAACTTTCCTGGCGCATTTCCGGGATGTTTCTGCTGTATTTTCAGGCAGACCGAAAATATTTGCATTTGTCGCATACACATTGCGTAGACAACGCGTTACTGTCTTGAGAATGACCGCCTAAGAAGTCGAAATTTCTTTTTGTACCTTCCCAGAGTGTTGGTCTTTTTTGTTATAAAGTTGCAATAGGAAAGTTTCTCCGGGAAAGAGAAAGTTTAGTCATGAAACGGTATTATATATACTGTAATAGTATTTTGGTATTATTACATACTGTAATACATGTTAAAGATGTCTAATGTAAGTTGAAACAATGTGTATTTAGTCCAGCGCGCAGCCGAATGGACCTTTAAAAAGCAACTGATCGAAAAGATTTTGTCTTTGTCGGGGCCTGTGCGCGCAATAAATTAACAAGTCCAGGCTAAACCAACCGCCGATCTAGAATTTTTGCCCCGCCTACCCACGCGATGTTTGACCTATGTTTTGGATTGAATTGGTAGTAGAGTCAAATTTCCGGTTAGATTAAAGGGTTGTTTCAGGTAGGGTTAGGGCTAGGGATGGGGATGGGAGTCAACCCCTGGTTAGGGTTTTAGCCACCGGGTAGAGTTTGAAGTAAATACCGTGTTATAACCAACTGTTTATAACCAAGTGGTTAAGGCGCTGGCGTTCTATCATAGGTGCTTGTATAAAGGGAGAGAATTATATCGGATCGCCCAAAGTTTACCTTCATTTTTTATTTTTTTTTTCTTATCCACGGATCGCTGATAGTCACCTTCCGGGGGTATAACATAATAACATAATATAACATAATAACATTACCCCCGTCTTTTGGCGTCTATGAATTGCGTGATTTTGCTGTGCGTCGATGGCTCAACGGATAAGGCGTTGGTTTCCGAAATTGAAGGTCTTTCTTTGATGGTGGTTCGAACCCCGCACGGTGCGAATGATGTGGTTGGTCAAAATATGATACAGGTATGTAAACTTAGTCAGAAATGAGAAACTAAGTCTCAGAAACTCAGACAGTCAGAAAAGAGAAAGACAGGATCAGAGATAAGAAAATAAAATAAAAACATAAAGGTAACTTTGGGCGATCCGATATAGCTTCTTCCGAAGTCGGTTCGAATCCCATCATGTGAAAATTCGAAATTTCGGGAAATGCATCAAAAATGTTCAAAACTTAGCAATACAAAGAAAGTGTCAAAGAATAGAAGCTCAGAGTGTGGATGGGAAGGAAATTTTTTTTGCGTCACTTAAGGAACCCGGTACGAACGACATTCGGTTATTGCCACGTCAGCTGGACCTTCACGCCGCTCCGGCTTCTTGTTCAGCTCGAAGCCCTGCTCCTAAAACAAAATATAGAAGATTTCCCGAAATTTAGAAGCGAAGTACATACCTTGGTATTCGATACACTGTTTTGGTGACAACAACTTGGTTATGAGTTGCTTTCTGATGAAGATTCTCTAATGGTCTGAAGTTCGTGTCTTATCAGTATCTGTATAAAACAGACCTGATCACTATATTCATTAATGTCTTTTTGACCACGTTTTCAAATTCTACTCGTGTCTGATTGGCTTAGCTTCTAGTCACATGGTCTGATATGGAAATCAAAGTCCAAGCTTTTATAATAAGAAAAAAGACAATTTAAGATTTTGTTATACACGTGTATTTTTATAAAAATATTCAAAAATTTTAAAGCCTTATGTTCTTAACTTTTTGAGTTTAAAGCCTAAAGATATTCTTAATATGATTCTTATTTTCAACAATTTGTGAGTTTTTTAGCCTATTTTCTTAAGAAATCGGGTGTTTTAGGGTCTGCAAAGCCCTAATAAGTTTACAACTTGTTCTTAACATTTTGTTCATTAAAAACTGATGTTCTTATATAGTTTGTTCTCATAAAAAACACGTATCAGCCATTGTCTGGTAAAGTGGAAGTAAACAGACTTAGACACGAGGAGATGTTGAATGGCTTCTGCATGTGCTATTTAAATTGGGAAGATAAATATTTAAAATGATGCTGGAAAATATTTAGTTGGCTTGAAAAAGCACGTTTTTAAATCTTGACAAATAACGGTCTAGATTTGTACGAAACCTTATTGGACCTAGGATACAGCCAACTGACTTCAATTTTTGTCAAAGATGCAGGAATAAAAGTCACGAAAAGTTTAAAATCGAAAAATATATTATCTGAAAAATAAATTTGAGAATAGGTATAAAAAAATATTTTTGGTAAAATAAGTAATAGTTATCACACGGTACCAAGTACAATATGGAATATATTTTTTGAGTTCAGATTTTTCGTCATAATTTCCGAGTCTTTATGCGAGGAAAATATATAAAACTCTGAACGAGAAAAATATCCCAGTAGTGACGTCATTTTTTACCTTGATCATTCATGATTCATCCTGCAAGGGCAGATTTTCGTTTATTACACAAGGTCAGATTCGTAAAATTGACTTTTACATGAATTGATACCATCGACAAGTGAATGAAAACGTTCCCATAATGCTTTGTTTTTGGTGCAAACGGTCCCACCACCTCTTTTGAACTGGCCTGTCTGTGAAAATAAAGAAAACGACTTGTGATCAGAATTATTTTAATTACACATATAAAAAGAGTCTGTAAACTTTGCTGAGATTAATTGTCTTAAATTTTCTGAAATCTTGAGCTTTAGTTTGGTCCTATCCTTATTTTCTTATCTCTAGGGGAAGAAATATAGTTAAGTATTGGTGTTTTTGAGCCTCGTTGTTTTTATAAGACTGTTTAGGACAAAACAAGAAACGTAAATCACTGGAGGAAAGTACAAAATTTGGACCAAACATGCCTAATACCCTATGGATTGATATCAGAAGGGCTGTATGAAAAAAGGGTAGCCCTTAATCACTAAACGCAGTGAAAACTTAGGTTACAACCCAAGCGTCCAATTTTTAAGAAAATTTTCAAGATCATTTTTGGCCGAAACAAGAATTATAGAATCTGAAAGCTTCGACATCATTGATGACGTAATCGCTACCTGATGACGTCATCATTCTTTGAAAATACCGAGAATAAGACCCCCACTAATCATTTTTCACTTTCCCAAGTAAAAAAATAGGAAGATGCTCGAAGGGTTTTGAAGCCTTATGCTCTTACATAGTTTGTCCTTCCTTGTTGAGTGTTTTTTAAAAACAACCATTTCAGGAGATCATTAATAAAATGCACTAACCTTTATATACCCTGGACCAAGTTTCTCAATCCCGGCCAAGCAAAATCTTTGATCGGGGTTTTTTGAAAAGTGGTACCCTAATGGCGGCACTACTCAATAGCGGTGTAAATGCATCGAGAACGCTAGATCTACTTTCCCTCGAAAACTTTTGATGATGTAGCGCCGTTAGACGTTAATTTTTAACACTGTAATGACTTCTTTACGGGTACTAATTCAAAAACAACTTAGATCAAAGATGGCGGATATAGCTTGGTCCAGGGATATATAAAGGTCAGTAAGTAAATACTATTTTCATTATTATAACAATTATTATAGCAAGAAATAATCAAGAAATAGTGAAAGGAAACACGGATTATCATTATCATTATCATCTGAAAAGACACGGATTATAAACCACTCCAGTTGGCCGGCAATTGCAAGAAGATATATATACTACTCAATAATTGAAAAAGATAAACAAGTAATACTGAATAGTAAACTAGGTCACAGTTTGTCTCAGAGAGACCGCTGTTTTACAGAGAAATTAACACTTTCTTCAGCAGTCAACAGAACAACATCCATCACAAATCATGTATGATCAGTGAACTGTTATCAGATAGAATAATATCTCACTTTGGCTACTTTGTCATCTATTCAGATTCCCTTTGTTAAAAGTGATTATTGGTCGTAAAAACAGTTTCTCAAAATCTGATGCGTGGATAGAAATCTTCTTTTAAGGGTATGTTTGCACGGTATTTTTTCTCAGTTACGAAATTTTTAGTTTTGGAAAACGATTAATATTTACAAATCTATTTTACCTTACAATCTGGAATTTTAGGAGCTGAAATTTGGTGATTCCATCAATTTTAACTCCTAAAATTAAAAAAATCAGTTTTAGTCTATACGGAAAGAATAACTAATTTAGGTGAAAACTTGACACCCAAATTTCTTTTCTTAGAAGTGCGTTTTCAAATAGTTTTCAACACTGGTGAATCTATAAAATGAGTTGATTTCAAATAGTAATTCTTATTTGCATTGAGGGGACCGAAGTGCCCGAAATTTCCAGTTGAAAATAATCAAATTATGTGCATAATTTTTGAGAATTCAAAAGAATCCAATCAAGCATGAGAAAATATGCAATTAAAATACGATAAGAACAAAGAAATGACATTATCATTGCACACGTGCAATTGAATTCCCATTGCAACTAAGGGACCCCTTACAGACACGCTTCATTTTGAGGAAAAAAGCTTGTATTCATTCTATCTGATAATAATTCTATGGTATGATACTTCATAGAAAATGAAAAAAAGCCCATGTAAAATGCAATAACTAACAATGTCGAAAAGAATTGCAGAGGACCGAGAGAAGTCATAATTCAAAATTACTCCAAGAAGTGCGTCTAAAAACAAAGACTACCTCTAAAATCAAAACGCGCGCATCTAGCTAACACGCTGAACTTTCTAAGCCGCCGTACCATCCACCCATACCTCTCTGGGCCACCGTACACGCAGGATATCTCTTAGATATTTGCGTGGTTATCTCCCTAATATTCAGCCACCAAAAATGAAAATTAAAGATGGGAACTCTCAAAAATTTTCAAATTTCAGTCTAAAATTTCCGTTCCGTCAAGAAAAAAAATGTCAAAATTTATGTCTTGAACTTCGAGAAGTAGATAAAAAAGATGTCTCAAAAAAAAAAGAAGTCTCAAATTTCAAAGGAATAGCCCTAATACTGAATCAAAACATTGCTAATCCGTATCGAAAAAATCCAGAAAAAAATCCGCCAAAAACATCCAAAACTATACGCAAAGAGAAAATAAAGGAAAGATAGCACAGAAGAAAGATATCGGTGTGAAAAAAAATCAAATAGATTTGTAAATTCGTCACAAAATTTAGATGATACGTAAATTTGTGTATATACCGTGCTGCTCTTACTTCATTTTGTAAAGTTGAACGAGTCGAATGATGACTTCTCTGCTGTCCCTCATCGGGCGCCATGTAAAATCTTCTTAACTCTTAAGGGCTTTGGTCATAGTGAAAATCAATTTAAGAATTTGAAGATAAAACCTTATGTTTTCGCTTCTACAAATAATTTCTTTATTTAGATTTTTTCGGAAAGATTTTCTATTTGGCTACATCCCAAGTTATAGCTGTTTTTGTATGGAAATTTAGTGGAGAAAATTGCCAAAATTGAGGTTTTTTGGAGATTTTAAAGGAAAGATACTTCCACAAAAATTCCAAAATGTTTGATTTTTACCAAGATTAGGGCTTTGAAAGGTGAAATACTCTTCTTCGAAAAACTCTTCGTTTTCTTCTTCATTTGATTTTTCATTTCAATTTTTCGATTTTTAAATTTTAAAAAGGTAGGTTTAACAGGACATATAAAAAAAGTTATACGAGAGTTATAATGTGAAAAATGTTATACATATAGATTAATCTTTCTAAAATGCAGAAATTGCCATTTAAGTTGGTGTAAAATCGAAAAATTGGGTATGTCCAGAGCCCTTAATAGTTCTGGATCATGAGTATCAGTAAAAACGTAGAAACATTGAAGATTTTAGAATTAAACTTTATACGTCTTTCCGCTACTGAATATAATTTAAGGATGAATATCAAAACTATGTACAGTACGTAATCTAAAAAACGTGTCTGAGTCACGTGATTGCGCACGCGTCGTTTCTTTCCCCAGAGTCCTCGCTACTTTCCACATACAGATTCATTGAATTATTATAAAAACTTTATAACAATTCCTTGATCATATCTAATCGAGTAAACATTTTACCCTCAGTGGGTAAGAGAGATAGATTTCCGTCAGTGGTGTTTCGGGAAGATTTTTCTGGAGGGGTCAAAGTCAGTTTTTTAAATGCCCCCCCCCCCATTTTCCAAAGTGGTGCCCCCACCCACCAGTTTCTAAACTTTTACTAATTCATTTGCCTTTTCCAGCTTTTCCTTAAATTGTATTAAATTATCATAAGCTGCATGAATTCTTCAAGTATAGAGATATATTTCCCTTAGCTTTTAAATTAATCCCGGGAAGAAATTTCTTATCAGATAGTTTCAATTTTGTGATTTCTAAGTCATAAGACTATTACAAGAGATAGCGCCTTCTGGATGAAGTCATCGTAAAAAAAGGACCAAGTGTTTCAAAAAAAAGTGTATTAAAGTCTATTCACGATAACTGTGGAAGAAGATCTTGTAGAGAAGTGCTATAACTTTCATTTTCACTGGAGAGATTCTTTGATCTTAGGAAGTCATCACTGTGAAGAAATTTCACTAAAATATTTATTCAATATAAAGTTATGATACAATGTTGATAAGTGATTGACCCCAAAAAACAGCAGAAAACAGCAGAAATCAGCGTTTTTAGACTTCAATCAGCTTATAATTTTGTTTGATATCTTTTGACTGAATGATTATTTTAGAGAAATTTTTTCACATTGATGACGTTCGATGATCAAGAATTCACTTCAGTGAAAATGATAGTTATAGCACCTTTCTACAAGATCTTCATTTTTTTCTTCTTCATTTGCATCTTCATTTTTAGAATTTTTTTAAAGATTTTTTTATTTCAAATTGTTCCACTCACTAATATCTTTCCAATGATACCAAATTTATGAACATTGAAAAATTCCTTCAAAAATTATAGGTTAATGAAAAAAGAGTGCACACTTATCGTAAATAGACTTTAGTTTGAATTAAGATTGTGAAAAAACTAAAAATGCATCTAAGCTTTTCACCATCAGAAAGAAGAAAGGCTAACTTAAATTTTGAGCTATCATACTTTAAATTTGCTTTATGGTTCAAAAGTTTAAAGAAAATTAAAGCGAGATCAAGTTCCAAAAACTTAATGCTTCAAAAATGTTACAGATCCTTAAATTTCATATCCAAGAAACATAGAGGTATAAGATTCCAGATGTCTCCAAAGAAAACTCCATCCAAATTCATAAAAAATCTGTACAGATAAAAAGGAATCGTGCATTCCTTTTTCTATAACCTGAGATCAGATTGTGAATGTTTTCTGCACACCACGCTGAAGCTCTAAAGGGATGTGTGAAAACATAACAAACTGACGAATATGCAACCTCGAAATCGTAAGGACCGCGTTCCTCTAAAAGGACTAGGAATGACAACAAAGTTGCCGTTATTGTGTTTATGAATAGGGCGCTGTATCAGTTTTTGACTTTCCGGCGCACAACAAGATTCTTATTGTAGAATTTTCCGCGGGAGGACTATTTTCCTCAGATGTATAATTTTCAAGCACCTTCAGAGGTTTACCGTGCGCGTAAGAAAATTATGAACATCTGTTATCAGGTTATTTTTCTATGACTGTGTTTAGTTATAAAGTTCATACCATAATTTTATTTACTGTATTATCTCATTTAAATGCTACTCAATAAAATTGATAGTGTCACTATTAATAGGTTATCGAACTTCGCAGTTATTTCATTCCAAGTTTTGATTACGATCTTGCGACCGCAATTTTGACACTAAAATACATTTTTTCACAAGCAACCCTGATTTTCGGCTCACGGCCAAAGTTGCTTAACATTCTAGCTCGATTTTCAATAAATTTGCTCAGGCCATCCTTATATTTATGCTTCCTGGTGAAAACCTATCGCGCTGGTCAAATTATCTTCAAAGCTTTTCCATTACGAGTAAGTAGATTTCAAATTACTGACTGACTGCAAAAGGTCGAACTTTTTGTCAATCTGTTGAATACATAGACCAGAAATACGTGTACACGTTTTAAATACTGCTTTTTAGAAGAGAAAGAATTGGAAGCAAATCCAGATTATTCACCAAAATGTAGAATTTTAACCGAATTCGAACATTTTCGAAGTCTTAGCCTTGTTACATACTTTTTTATGAGAAAAATTTCTTAAGAACACCGAGTCTCAATTTGGAAAAATGTAATAACACTCGCTTGCATGTACCCAAAAATTATCAAAAGGGAAATTAATTCAAGAGTTTACACTTGTATATATTAAACGATAATTTCTTACCTGTCTGTTAATATCACCAATACAGACGTACGGATTGTCAGCCGTGTCACTAAGAGCGTACTTCGAATGATCGTTCGTATCGTAAAACGAATAAGAGGAACCGTCCGAAAATTCAAGCTGAACGTCCGAAATATCTTCAACTGTATACGGACCATCACAAGACGGCCCTATATTTCCACCACCATTTTGCCAAGTTTCTGTTAATAGGTTGGTCTTCAGTGTTGGTGCAACTAGTTCTGAATAGAGATCTTTGTTGAATTTTGTACCTTTCGCGAATGAAGTGAAGTTGATTCCACCAAGAGATGCGAACTCTTGTAAACGGTAGTAAGGTGAACGACGTACCATTTCACCTGAAAGTGCGAGGGAAAAAGAGATGTGCCATTCAGTCGAACATAAGAATTTTTAATTCTGATCCTTAACAAAAAAGTAAAATATTAGCCAGTAATACTCCAAGTGGTTTATCTATATTTTATGCTGCTCTGGGCTTCATAAGGTAAAAGTATCAGAGAGACGTTATTCTGAATTTTTTTTCCTAAAATATTTTTGTCTTAGCCGGAAAAATAACAAGTAATTTTCTTGCAGCTCTTATACTTCATAGTTTTTTTTAGTCCTTTTACAGTAATTTTAGAGTGGATATGTGTGTAGTGTGGTGCGAAGGCTACAAGGAAAATGTGGTCCAAAATTCTATCTAGAAAAATCATATTCTCTGCTTGTCGACTTTTGTAACATAAAGGCCAAATCCTTGTTACATCAACATTTAATTTACTTTCTCTTGCTGTAAAGCTGTCGTTAACATATGGTATTGGTTACATTACATAACTTTTATTTAGGAAGACCCTGTCAGTTATGTCATTTTCGGAAGCAGTAGACATTGCAAGGTCTCAAGGATTGTGATATCGATGGAAAACATCTATAGGCTTTCTACCGGAGTTTCTTTTCCGGTAAAATTGCCTATACTTTGTAAATTTGCCTATAAAGATTCCCAAGGAACATGTAAGCCAAAAAAAATTTTTTTTCTCATCGGTCCTTAACACCACACCCAAAAGCCAAACTCTCGTGTCCATGCCCTTTCTTGTAATTTCTCTTGTAGTAAATGCTGTCGTTAACATATGATACCAGTTATGTTACACAAGTTTAGGAAGATATTACAAGTTACATAGTTTTTGACAGCAATAGAAATTGCGCACTTTCGAGGATTGTAAGGTCTGTTTGTGCCCAAAAACCTTCCCATTAAGGAAGGCCACACCCTAGTGACCAGTTTTCTTATACTTTCTCTTGTCATTAAAACTGTCGTCAACACATCGTACCGGTGGGTTACGTTTAGTCCAGGGAAAGTGTGCATCAATTGTGCGTTTTTGACTAGAAAACATGAAATTTGGTACAGTGGTACCTTAGGGGGTAAGAAACATTTTAAGCCTCTGACCCACTTCTGGAACACCTGTTTGTGTATTTTACAGACCAGAATGCCTCCCAGGGAAGAAAAAAAATTTTAATCTTCAAAGTATGTCATATGATATATCGTTGGAAAGGTTTTCTCACACTGATTCTAAAAAACATCACAACTTATATCTGCAAATGGACTGGGTCCGAGTTATGGGCTACGGAAGTAATTTACAGACCAGTCTGCATGCCCGAAAAGTTTTTTTGTTTTTGTTCCAAACCATGGCATATCATATACCATTGGAAAGGTATTTTTACACTGATTCTAAAAAACATCACAACATGTATCTGAAAATGGACTAGGTCCGAGTTATGGACCAGGAGCCATTCTGGTCTGTAAAATACTCCCATGGCCTATAACTCGAACCCAGTCCGTTTTGAGATGCGTGTTGTGGTTGTAATTAGGGTAGGGCGTCAACAGGCATTTTTGGGGCAAAGTCAAAAAATTCAAGATGTAGTGTCTTTTTTATGAAAATTTAACCTATTGTGAGGCATTCTGCGCAATTTTTAAGGTTAGAAGTCCAAAATTGGCCGAACCGGGGGTACTGATTCGCACTACAGGCAAAAATTGGAAAAAATGGCCTTTTCTGGCCTTTTCAGGCCTGTAAATATGTCAAAACTATTGCAAATCTTTTGTTGCGGATATACCCTTATCCTAAACCCAAAGGATTTTGATTTCCCTGGAGTACTTCCAGAAGACTATCACGACTATCACTGCAGAAAGATTTTAGGTTCATGTTTATTGCCATTTTTAAGATTTTTCCAGTCAAAATTGGGATTTGTGCTCGAAATATTGCGTTTTAGAAGGAATTTCAATTCTAAAATGGGGGATATACCCAAATCCCAAACCCTTTGACTCCCAATGACTTTGATTTTCCTGCAGTATTTGTCTATTGTCATTTTTTCAGTCCAAATTTGGGTTTTTGCCTGAAAAATGGCTCTTGGCAGGGATTTTATTTCCATAATGGCGCACATAGACGCATCCCAGACCCAAATGATTTTGATTTCCCTAGAGTATCTCCAGAATACTATCACTGCAAAAAATTTCAGTCAGCATTTAAACTCGGCTTGTAGAAGTTTGCCTTAAAAATGCTATTTTTGATAAATATGATTTTTTTTGCTAAAAAGCGATTTTTGAAAACGCCATTATGAATTTTTGAAAAAAGTGGATAACTTAAAATTCATTTTGCTTAAAGACTTTATTGAAGACTTCCATCTCTAAAAATTTCAGACATGTGAATTAATCAGTTTCAAGTTTATGCACTTGCAAAATTGGCTTTAAAAAGCATTTTGCTACCCAAAATTGGCTTAAAACGGCTCGTTTAGGGCTCCAATAGGCACAATTTTCAACCAAATATAATTATTTTGTTGTTTCTTCCTAAAATATAGTACAGCAAATGAAAAAAATAAGATTTGCAATAGTTTTGACATATTTACAGGCCTGAAAAGGCCAGAAAATGTCATTTTTCCAATTTTTGCCTGTAGTGCGAATCAGTACCCCCAGGGGGGGGGGTTCAGCCAATTGAGCAGAATGCCTCACAGTAGATTAAATTTTCATAAAAAAGACACTACATCTTGATTTTTCTGACTTTGACATTTGACGCCCCACCCTAGCTACATAACACTAGATACCTTAAGTTTTATAACTTTCGACAGCACTGGATATTGTGGTTTCAAAGATTTAGAAGTTTGAAGACAGAAAAACAGCAGGTTGCATAAAGGATGCGGTTACTAAAATTTTGCTAAACGATTGTTTTTTCGCTCATCAAAGACTTATATATAGATTTTAACTCAACCCTAACGATTATTCTGTAAAACAAAATACTAGAAAAGTATTGTAGTGTTATTTATGCACTACAGTATGTGGCCCCCAAAACGTCGATCAAATTTAAAATTTCTCTCAAATCTAGAGGAAAAGACGTTTTACAAAAATTTTTGCTGCATGAAAAACCCGGGGGGGGGGGTACTAGGGCAAGATGGGTTACGGGGATGCTCCGCTGGTCAGGGTACCTTTTTTAACCTCCACGAGTCCCAGGTAGGGTCGCAAAAACACCAAAATAGAAAAATCAGTCCCTCGTAGTGTGCCTATTTTTGGAAAATTTGGGGAAAAAGTAGAAAATTTGAGAAAATTTTGGAATTTCAGTCCCATTCAGGGTCACTTTTTTTGCAAATTTCGAGTCCCACGTAGGGTCCATTTTTCGAACCTCAGCGGAGCACCCCCGTCGGTCGACAAGGGTAGTACCCCCCCCCCCCGGATGAAAAACTTTAACATCTCTACTCTATTTCCCAGAAGTTCTTTTTCAAAATTTTCAATTTCAACAAGATTTTTCAATCGCTTAAAAATAGGTAGCTTTTTTCTAATGGCCCCCAAAACGGAGGTTTCCAATTTTAGCGATTTCTCGACATGTCTTTAAGATATGAATACAAAATTTTAACCATAGTTTTGAAATGTGAATTAGAGGGTTTTGGGCATAAATTTGTTTGATAAAATTTTTACAGTATACCCCTGGTTGTTAAAACGGAGGTTTGGGGCCCCCAAAACGTAGGTGTAGTTAAAATCAAATTATTAAGTCCAGTGGTAATAGGGGGAGAAACTATGAACATATTTGTGTTTTCCCTTAGATTTACGACCCGATGGATCTAAAATTTATGATTTTTATAAAATATTTCAAGATTTTCGATTATGCAAAATGACAATTTCTTAATCAAGTTTCTGAAAACCAATCTCTTTTGAAAATAGTTCCATTCATGTATAGGATACCGGGGGGGGGGTACTAGCGAATGAGGGGTATGTGCGGACGGGACCTCCGAAAACCGACCCTTAGAGAGACTGATTTTTGCTGAAAAGGTGACCCTTAGAGAGACTTTTTGAATTTTTTTTTTCGATTTTTGAAAAAAGTCAGACCCTTAGAGGAACTTTATTACTATTTTTTCTCTGGAAATTGCTAAAAATCTTCTTTTCCGACCCTTATAGAGACTAATTTAAAACTTTCTAAGTTTTCCGACCCTTAGAGAGACTTTGAAAGGTGAAAAAACCGACTTTTACCGTCCGCACATACCCATCATCCATTTTTGCCTAAGTACCACCCCCCCCCCCGGAGGCGAGACTGAAAATATCAAGCTTTAAAGGTATTTTTCTCCTACATTTTGCTAAAAAATGACAGAATTTGTCGTTTTTGCTGACTCAGCGAAAATTTTTATATGTAATATTAATTTTTTGTTACAAACTATTATTTCAAGCTGATAGGAATGTCCAAGATTTTTAGCTGTTTCTTAAATTTAAAATTTTCGGTTTTATCAATGCTGGTTCTAGGGCCCAAAATACTGGTTGACCTTTAAGATGCTATATCTTTTACCCATCCTCTAAAGTCACAGATGTATATGCATTTTCTGAAAGGCATTAGGTGTAGAAAGTTTCCTATACCCCATTTTTATAACTTATTTTCACTATCCAAAGGAGCTAGAGTGAGTTATATGCAATTTTTATCTAATTTTGGTGTTGAAATATTTCCTTCAGACGCAAATATGCTATTTTGAAGCTGTCTCAAACCATCAAAAACATGCTAATTTTTAAGTAGGACTATCATACTTTCAAAATAAACAAAAATCGTTTAATTCATATATTTACGGGTCAGAATCCTCATTTTAATGACGACCTACATTTTGGGGGCCGTCTCCGTTTTGGGGGCCATATAATGTAAAGGTAAAAAGACAAAAAAAATTTAGGCTTTTTGTTTTTTAAAGATTTTTTAAGGATTCTCATGTACAATTCAACTTTACCCGCTGGGATTCTACAGAATTATTTCTAAGATTGATGAAATTTTCGAATATAATATTTTTCCCAAAACCAAGTCAACTTGACTTCTTGAGTCCTTCTTCACATATACCTCCTCTAGGCCACCTTTCAACTCTTCCTGAAATAGTACCGAGTTTATCTATGTCGTTTTTTCTGTGACGGAGACGGTAAGGTTCTAATTTGACTAGATCCTGACCAGCTGAGGACTAAGGTAAATCAGCACTTTTACCGTCCTCGATTTGCGGGTCAGAAGTGCGGGTTATTCTAAATCACTTTAGTCATTCTACCGTCTTCAAAAGAGGAAATACATAAACTCGCTAGTATATAATGCTCGGGATAGTTTAAAGGTGAATATCTATTCTAAGGTTCCTATAAACGCCCCTCTCTCATTATCAAGACCTCCCTGTTTGTTCATATTTGAATAATTTTTAACCCTTTATTTCCGAGTACCCGTTTATCATAATCGAAGAGTAAGAAAAATTCTTCGGTTTTTTAATTTTTATTAAAATGAATACCTTTTAATAGTGCTGCGATATTTGGGAAAATAGTATCCCATCCCTCAGGTATGGACCCATCGTGAACGTGCGGATTATTATAGCGCAACTGCAGCCCAATATCATTGACAGCAGAACTATTTAACGTAATGCATAAAAACATTTGTCCGTACTTGTGTCCAGTGTGCGGATAACCGTATCCATTTTTGACGTAGTCTGGAAAGTGAGGTACGCTGTGCACCATCCAGAACCCAGTTTCTTGATCAAAAGCCATCGCACCCTTGGTATGTCCATGTGTAAAATACTCGTGACCTATTTTGTGAAAAGAAAATAAGTTTTTTTTCTCTGCGAGAATATATTCGTAGTAGAGGGGTCAAAATGTTAATAACTTTTGATTCAGATATATTTGCTTGTTTTTTTTACATGCTTGATATACAGTTTGAAGGCATTTGAAGAAAAACTTAGGCAACAGGAACCCCTATAAGTCAAAGTTATTTTGATGAAATTTCAACGCGTCGATTTTTCGATTTCCAGAAAGTGCTCGGCAGTGAATGTTTTATTACTCGAAAACCCCTCCTTGAAAACCAAAAAAAAAAAAAATGAATGAACGCCGGACATTTATTCAAAGTCAGACAGTAACGCGGTAGTTTATGGCTGTATAGGTCTTTTCAAACTAGGCTGAATTTAATCATTGCCTTTGATAATCTCACATACTTCAAATTTTCACAGTATACACAATCTCTTTCATTTCTCTAAGAGTTCCTAAACTGTTCCTAAAATGTCTTTTTTAGTGAAAACAGGAAAGCCATTTGTTGAAGCTAGAGATGAAAAATACGGATTTTTTAAGTTACATAACGCGAATAAATTTCCTAATCAATACTTGGTGGTTTTTAAGGTTTCATGCATATTTTCCTATTCGTTTTTTTTCTCAGTAAACAAGAAAACAACAAGCCATGGTTAAACACCTAGGGAACCGAAAGTAATAAAATATATGCCGGAGGAGCTAAAAAATAATATTTGACCTTTTCCAGCCTGATATCTACCGTGGCCCATATATGACATTTTAGTCGTGTTAATTTAATCATTAAAACTGGCGATTCGCTTGTTAGCCCACCAGTAGTGACTCGCTACTTAGCAAATCCTTAACTGGCGATTCGCCACTTAGCAAATCTTTAACTGGTGAATCACCAGTTAAATAGCTGGCTAAGTAGCGAGTCGCCAGTTAAGGGTTTGCTTAGTGACAAGTCGCCAGTTAAGGATTTGCTAAGTGAAAAATATTCTTTCAAATATTGAGTGGGGTGGCGAAAATTTCCTTGACATTCACTGGGGTGAGAAAGAATTTTTTTGCATGAGCTAAATTTTGGTTAGCCTGTGTGTTAGACTGTAGACCGCTTAATTTTATCGATAGAAGGTGCTGGCTAACTTTTGGTTTAGTGCTAGTAAAAATCTGCTTCTTACATGCTACGAAATATCACTAGAAATATCATCTTAATCAGGTGGATCTACTCTTACATTGTAACAGGAAATGAGGTCTGGGAGAAGGGGGCTATAAAGGAGCAGTACGTTATATCAAATTTTATGAACTCTGGAACCTAGTAATGTTTAGTATCTACGCAAGTGAGAAAGCCTCTCGAAAATCTTTCAGGCTATAACCTAGCTTTAAAGAAAGAAAGGTACAATTACAACTGTGGTTTGCGCTGACACAGAAATTTTTGATTTTCAACCCCAAAGTTTGGCATTTTCTACGTTTTAAAATGACCATGACAATGACCATAGAAGTCGGGTTGAATACAGTTAATATATTTAAGTGGAAAATTTGATGGCGAGCGAGCGAAGCGAGCAGATTTTTTTGGCTTTTTCGAATATTTCACCTTTAAAGAGAAGGAAGAAGAAAATTCTAGTGGGGTGAATTTTTGAAAGGAGTACGTTAAAATTTTTATCATTTTCAATGGGGTGTTTTTTTTACTACAACATTCCAGTGGGGTGAGTGATTTGTCCAGTGGGGCTGAAAAATGAGCCATTTTTGGAAAAAAAATTCACGGGGGTGGCCAGTGGGGTGGATCCCACTGGGTCACAGAGGCAGGGGTGTGCAGCAAGTCGCCAGTTAAGGATTTGCTAAATGGCGAGTCACCGGTAAGATAGCTGATTAAATAGCGAATCGCCAGTTAATGAATAAATTGACAGCAGAAGTAAGATGCCATGTATGGACCACGGTAGATATCACCTGTTCATAAATTACATCACTAGCAACGCTTACATCGTTTTGAAAATATTGCTATGACGATAGATTCCTAGAGGAGTTAAAAAAAACTATGCTATAATGACTGAGCATTTCGGATAAATTTCAGATCGATACAAACGTTAAAAAAGGGAGCAGCAATTGAATTGAAATAAAAATTCAAAATGGTACCTTCTGGGTTAGCATCATTATAAAACACATGTGCTTGGTCACTCGGGGATTTTCCATTTTTATAGGCATCATAGACTTGATTTAAAGTGAGTCCAGCCACACTTTCAGGTGACGTAATGTTTACAGGCGATAGATTGAAATCCATGTTTTTACTATCGAGATAAGCGTATGCTGACCCATTGCGGACGTTATCGGGCACATCTTTTTGCCATTTTATTTCTGGAAGCTTGTATAACACATACCTACAAACAAAACGCAAAGCTCATAACACAAATTAAGAAACAGACAAGAGCTAATAAATCCTTTTCAGTGGAAAGAAATAGTTTTTGGTAAATTAATGGCTATGCCACCATTGACGTTTATACCCGCGAGCTGATTGGTATGCGCCATCTAACCTGGTGTCCTCGGACCCTTCAAGAGACTAATTTGACCAAATTTCGATCTTTCAAGGGACAAAATTTTTCCCTTTTTTCGAATGTTGATTGGAATAAGATTTAATTTCCCCCCTTACAGAGGGTTCAAATTTCCAAAAAGACAACCTCAAGGGCGGCATATAACTGTGCACTTCATTTGACTATACAACTCAAGAATTTATCTTTGTCACCTGCTTGTCGAAAGAAGAACTACAGACTTCACAACTTGTTTTTTTTTATTTTCGAGCTAAAAACATCGAGTATCGAATGGTATCACTTTGAAATCAAAAATTAAACATTTAATAGCCCTTTCATTCCTTCTCAGCATTTCCCCAAAAGAGACAACCGTGTTAATTAAACTTACATATCGACAGGATCGCCCTTTTTGCCAATACAAGACATTTTGCTGTCTGCTGCAGAAAACATCATTGATAAGACTAACAAAATCCTTTTAACAAAATCCATATCATTGACTTTAGATATGTTTGATAAATGCTATGCTATTTTTTTATTCCTAAAAACAAACCAACGCAGCAAATTTTAATACGACAACGAGGTCAAATACGTATGGTTTAAAATTCAAAGGTATTATAAACCCCTATAAACTAAGTCAACTAAGACACCCCTGTCTCACAGCCCCAGTGGCAGTGGAACTTTTTTCTTCAGTGGGGATGGAAATTTTATTATTCCAAGGTTGAAAAATCCAGTGGGGATGGTTTTAGAGTGCAATTTTTTTCATTTTGATTTTCGAGTGGGAATGAAATCAAAGTCAGTTTCCCAGTGGGGCTCAAATTCCACGGTATTTTCCCACCGGGGACCAAATTTTCCAGTGGGGCTGGGGTCCCAGTGGGTCTGTGACACAGGGGTGTACTAAGTAAAGAAAAAAAGTCACATACGATGGGTGAAAAAGAATGAGATTTGCTATGGAGAAGTTAACTTCAAAGGGGTTCATTACTGTTGAGGAAGCAACAATGGCATTCTCTTTAACGTAAAGAGTGTCCCATAGAAAAGTACCAAGATTTTCTCAGAATTAGATAGGTTGTATTGTGTATGAGGAATTTTTTATGATACAACAGGCATTACCCAATAAATGCCGGAGGCTAGAGTCGAATCTCCTATTAGTAGCATAGACAAGAGGGACGCAAAACTTGTGTAGAAGAGCAGATTTTCATGTCACAGTAATTATCTATTCATGATGTAAAAAGATAATTAGAGTGTCATAAAAAATCTGCTCTCCTACACAAATTTTGCGCCCCTCCTGTCTACGCTACTGCCTATGGAGGATTTGAAGCTAAATATTTTCAAACGCTCGTTTTGAAAAATGTAAAACGCGAAAAATAAAGAAAGCGCCAGATTGAATCCGTCATCCGAGATGCTGCACAAAGTTTAAGACAAAATTCTTCGACTATGTTATCTCATTGTTATTACCCTGACCTGTAGTCGTGTAGTTTTGCGACTTAGTATACAACTGGCTGGCAAAATCGAGTCAATCAATGTCCCACAGCAGCCCATTAGAATTCACTTGATTTTATGTGCCGTACCGTATTCTTTATAATAATTATGATTTATAGTTTGAAGTGGTGAAAGTAGAGATAGGCAGAGCCAGAGGTTAATGTTGATTTATAGCACGTCAGAATATCCATGATTTCAGTTCATGCAAATCAAAGTTCAGAAGATACAACCCCGAGTACAACAAGAAAGAAGAAAAATACACGATCTTAACACCCGTCCGAACTTCACTGACCAAAGAAAAATAAAACAGCTTCCGGTTCACACACATACCAACCTTTCTCGAGTATTCCCATGTTTTGAAAACTTTGATCAAACGAAAGCGACTAAGATTGGTAGCATCCTAAATCACAACAAGATTTACTACCAAGGAAAAAAACAAGCGATATACCAATTCTCGTTACTTCAATCATATGACTTTTAATAAAACAGTCAAGGTCACATATCTAATCTATTATAGCGAGAGTCATGCTCTTAATAAATTAACCTGTCCAAACAACAGTTGCTAAGGGTACGACAATTACACTTAATTATTTTATAAGAACAAAGTAGCTAGAACGCTGTACAAGAAGCCAACAATCAAGAATAACCGTAGCTTGATGAATCAGCCAAATGACGGTAGAGCAACCAACTAACGGTGCGCAAGTGTCGAGGTGTCAAGTGTTCATTTCTCAGCCGGGTCATACAAACGAAATAAAAATGTTGATAAAACACAACAAAGTCTAAGTGCTAACAAAAATTAAAACATCAAAATTGAAAGGGGAAATACCCCACTGACAAAAAATAGTTTAAAAAGCAAAAACACGAACGAACATGCTAACAGTGAATTTTCTTAAATAAAACAATTTAGACAAAATAAAGCTATCAATCAAACATAAAACATGATATCTTCCAAGGCAGACTACGATACAACGGGGGTGTAGCTCAGTGGTAGAGCGCTCGCTTTGCATGCGAGAGGCCCGGGGTTCGATCCCCCGCACCTCCACAGTTTTTCATGCAAAATTATATAAGAACCCCACTTTCAACATCTGTGTCAATATCAAAGGCTGAGACTTTTGCGCAGCCGTATTTAGAGGGACGGATCGAATCTGAAGCTTTCTCTCTTTTTACTAGACATCTTTTTATTTTGTCTCGTGATGGATTTCACTTTTGATCTGGCGTTTGCGGGAAAAACTTGTGGGTCACGCGCAACCTCGTCCCCGTGTATCCCAGGCTTTATGTATTAATTTACGTTACTGACAGACGCCAGAGAATTATCTAGCTCTATCAGTAAGCATAAAAAAGCTGATGATACACAGGGAACGAGGTTGGGTCACCAGTTTTATGGAAATAAGATGCTTCATTCCCCATCCCAGAGTTTTAACTCTAGACCCGTCTAGACCCCTTCGGGGGTTTTAAATCAATGACGAAACCTCTCTCAGGGTGGCCAGCGATTTTAGTCATTGAAAATCAAGTATATTCAAGTACTTTTTGGAGCATTTTTGATAATTTTCAAGTATATCTTTGCTATTTTCAAGTATATGAAGGTGCAAAATTCAAGTACATTCAAGTATATTTTGAACTTTACGTATGGTGCTTCGTTAGAATAGGGATATCCGGATCCTCAATTTGCCAGAAATTTTATGGGCTTCCCTTTCTTAAAAATATAATGACAAAATTGTGTGCACAAAATAATGTCACTGATGCCAGAATTATTTTGACATTTTCTCAAATTAAACAACAGATCAAAATGTGCTCTAGAAACTAGTGGATTTATGACACCATGGCGTACTACAGCGGTTGTCTAATTTCTAGAATTTTATTACTAACAGCTTACACAGCAAGGTTGTCAAATCAGAAGATTTGGTTGCGAGCGAAGTGGGTAGAATTTCTTTTATTGCAATTCTAAGTAGTAGGAAGAAATTTTCCGATATTTCCAGAATGTAGAGACTATAGAGACTGTAGAGAATATAGAGACTATCAGAAATATCTTCTTCAAATATCAGACTTAAAGACTTTTAAAGACATTTCCAGTTCGAGCAGACGAAGAAACTGTAATTAAGAGTTTAGTCAATTCAGTCAAATCAAAAACTTTGCTGAAAAATTGACATTTTCCCAATTTTCAACTTCTTATTTCTATGGCTCACTGCTCCCAGAAGGTTTATTTTCTAGCAAGAGTTTTTAACATAGAAAATTGGCGAGCACTTTTCATGTCACTTCATCTTTCAAACTTTTCAAAAATACCACCATCGATTTTAGATAGGTCAAGTGTCCTGATATTAGTGGGTTTCATGATTACTTGGAGGACCCACCATGGTTGGGTCCGACAAAGAAAATTTTGAAAAATAGGGATTCAAAGATTGGCTAAAACCATCAATTTCAAGGAACTCTAGAAAGAAATTTCCTGACTTTTCCCTGACTTTTGAAGAATTTTACAAAAATTTCCTTTCTAAAAATAATCCTTTTTCCAGGTTTTCCAGATTTTCCCTGACCGCTTTAGCAGGCCACAATTCATTTACCATGGGCTCCATTTTTCAGCAGTAGCTTGATTTGCAAATATCAGATATCCATTTGGCAGAGAAATGTGCACATTGGATATATTCTTTCAATACATGCTCCAAAGGCTAGATTTTTGAAATTCTCAATGAGAGTTATCTTGCAGTAAATAACTTGAGCTGAAGAATATCTAAGATTCTGCTTTTACTTTTTTTCATTTTTTGTATGCCCATTAAGGTTCATCTTTTAAAAAAAAGCCATATCAAATAGGTTAAGTGAATAAGACCAACCAAGAATGTCTAACCTTACAAATAGGGGTACAATACATTGTTATCAGGAGGACCCGCCATGGTTGGGTCCGAATAGAAAATTTTGGAAAATTTATACTTCAAAACAGCCTGTAAGAGCCCTGGAAATAGAAGATTTGATTGAAAAAAGAAATTCAAGTATTTTCAAGTATTCCAACTTATCATTTTCAAGTATATACTGGAAAAATGGGCATCTTTTCAAAAACTCCAGTATAATCAAGTACCAATATTTTTTTCCAGTATATTCAAGTATTTTCAAGTATTTCCAGTATCGCTGGCCACCCTGTCTCTTTTTTGAGAGTTTACAAGGCTATCGAAAAAGTTCTATAGTATATAACTTAAAAAAGTTCAAACATTCTAAAGTCTGTCCAGATATAATTGGCAGTGGAGACAAGAATGCCTGTAACTTTTGATAGTCAAATATAATTATGAAAATTTTTTTTGCTCGTTTTAGAGAATCAAAAGCGCTATATTCGAATGTATTTTTGGTTGAAAAATTCGCGATTTTTAGTAGTAAAATATGCGATTGCAAAAATTGAGCTTTTTTTCTACTTATGCTATAACGCTCATTTTTACACCAGTTGTAGTTCAACCTTAGGTTAAGAAGTTTGTTAAATTTCAAGGTAAACAAAAGAGTCCTTCGGAAGATATGGGACCCGAAATACCCCTTGGTAGCACTTTTTTGTGAAATATCAAATCTCCAACTTATTACTAAAAACGGGGGTTATTTTATCTTTTTTGAACAGTGCAAGTAAAAGTTGGAAAGTGTTGGTT
This sequence comes from Clytia hemisphaerica, assembly GCF_902728285.1. Taxonomy (NCBI): domain Eukaryota; kingdom Metazoa; phylum Cnidaria; class Hydrozoa; order Leptothecata; family Clytiidae; genus Clytia; species Clytia hemisphaerica. The sequence goes on from NW_027103414.1 coordinate 1,937,239, forward strand.
TATTGGTATTATTGGTATCATTGATTATTTCGAAACGAAGTGAAATCACAGTATAATTGCTTTTATTGAAAAGATAAGCATGAACTTATATTGCCTTTGTTATTTTTAAGTCATTAAAGAACTTTGCTAATTCCCAAAACACTAAACACAGTTTGGCTATGAGGTCATTAAAAGAATCGTAAAATGTGTTATGATCGAAAAACTGTTTTATCAATCATATCACTACCCCCGTTTTTAGTAATAAGTTGGAGATTTGATATTTCACAGAAAAGTGCTACCAAGGGGTATTTCGGGTCCCATATCTTCCGAAGGACTTTTCAGTTTGCCTTGAAATTTAACAAACTTCTTAACCTAAGGTCGACCTATCACTGGTGTAAAAATGAATGTTATAGCATAAGTAGAAAAAAAGCTCAATTTTTGCAATCGCAAATTTAACCGTTAAAAATTGCGAATTTTTCAACCAAAAATACATTCAAATATAGCGCTTTTGATTCTTTAAAACAAGCAAAAAAAAATTCCATAATTATATTTGACTATCAAAAGTTACAGGCATTCTTGTTTCCACTGCCAATTATATCTGGACAGACTTTAAGGACTAATCGCAATTTCTAAATCGCTCACAAGATGTTGAAATTAAAAAAAATCAAAAAAAGTTTTAAAATTGAAACACCAAACCGACGACGAACCTTTTCAACACAGACTAAGAGGGTGTGTTTTGAAGGTAATTCGTCACCACATTCATTCATTTTCAATAAAAAATTTCCTAACAAACAAACTAAATTTGAAATTATTTCGAGAAAAGGCGGAGAAAGAAATTAATAGTATATTACAAAGAAGACAAAGTATGGTAACAAAAATATCATATCGAGTATATATATAATATATCAAACTAAAATTACACACATACATAAACTAACTGTAACCAGTAGAAGCTATAGCTATACAGTATGTAAACAAGAAGATAAAGACTAAAAGTGGAAACAACTTTGTCTGTTCTACACCTAAAACATTATGCTCTAGGATACGATATATAGGCTAGAATTAGTCAAAATTCATTACACACCGTTATACGAGAGGCACAAAGTATGTCAAATAAATAAGTCTATAACTTTTGATACTCGGGTAAGTCATGGCATGTCTTAAAATTACCACAAAAATTATTTTTCGATGGCGCTTTGATTGTCAAGCAAGAGCACTTTGGCAAGGTGCATCATTGGTTTGTTAACAGGTTACTTTTTCGAAGCAAAACCTACACGCAGCTTTGTTGCGCAATTATAATGTTCTAGGCGCACGAGGGCCTCTGGAACTGATCGTGATTATACAACGTATTTTACAATTGTCTTGTGTTGAATCTTTTCAGGTGTTTACTCTTAGGTTCCAAATAAACGGGCCCCCCCGCTTGTTAATTTTTCGAAAATTTTCCAACCCCCCGGACCTTATTAGGACCCCCCCGTTTATTAATCTTGAAGAATATTTTCAGCTGTCAAAGAGAAGGTCCCTTATTTTGCTCTAAATAGCGTGATTTTAGCCTATTTTTACCTTATTTTTGGGTTTCAGAAGTACAATTTCCAACCCCCCCGGCAATTAGGTCCCCCCGTTTATTAAAATCTAGAAAATTTTCCAACCCCCCCCCGTTTATTCGAACCCCCCCGTTTATTTGGAACCTAAGAGTACTCCATGCAGTGTTGAGTCTTTCTTTGAAGACTTTGACTGTCTTTGCTTCAGCGACATCTTTTGGCAATTTATTCCAGGTTGGTTTAGTTCGATAAAAGAAGGAATTCGTTTGTCCATCGCTTTCAAAGTTTGGAATCATCTCAAAGTTGTGCCTTCTGTTTGGTCGCGTTCGACGGGCAATGCAATTGGTTCTTTTCTCATGATGACAGGTCAACGACGATCAACATAACGACCTCGCAAGCTCGGTGGTTATATTTCTCAGCAAGGATATGTAATAGCGAAGCTGGATGAAGGACGAGAATTCCTTAGCGGATTGCTTCTTTGTCTTTTTTATTGTAAACTGTTCATAATAGAAATCCATCTCTGTCCCCTTGAGTGTTCTGTTTTTATAAGAAAATTAAGCAGACAAGTATTCATGCAGTACGTTTGCACATGTTTTGCAACGATGTTCCTGCTTTTCATCAAAATAATATTTGCAGAAGATACCCCAATACCAATAGCTTCCTTGTAAATGAAATCTAATCTTATCAGTGTGTGTTATGAATTTGAGAAGCTTTCATGATTCCTCTTTAAAAAATTCGGATGTGAATATTTTGACAAATATTGTTTCAATTGAATTTTTCCATAATAAGACATACCGAATCGCTATCTGAAAATATCAGTTAGAAAGTGAGGCACCCCACGGTGTAACGCGGTATTTCAAATGAAAAAGTGCTATTTATAATCTTACAGAAGAAATTTCTTATAACTTTACTAATGAAAACAATGCTTTTCATTTTTTTAAATTGTCATTCACCAATGTTTTACAGAACCTCTTGATAATTAAAAGTTTTTAATCGTGAAGGATAAATGCAGCAGCAGAATCATCTAAGAGAAAATCCGAATTTCACGAGTTTGTAATTAAAAAAGTTAAATTTCACATCAAATTTTAATGTCAGGGTACAGAGATCGAACAAGGCTTTTTCAAATGTGCGCTATCCAGCTCCGCTATTACACATCCCTGTACTCAGTACAGCCCTCGCTAACCGGTCATTATTGTACTAAAATTTGAAAGTAATTGAATGAACCATTCTTGAGAAATGCAATTTTTAGTTTTTATGATGTCATCGATTGAGACGTCATAATCAGTTTTTGCGGTTTTTCGCAAAAATCATTTGTTTACACCCCAGGTTCAGTCGTTTGTTTGGTCATTTTCTGTCGACTAATGCGATCTAAAAATTATGGTAATTTTCAGTTTTTGAGACATGCCATAACTTTCCCGAGTAGAATTTGAATAAGAGCGATTTTGTGCTTCATTTTGAAAAGATAACATGTAAAAAATATGTAAATTAAATTTCTTTACCTCATATGATCGTACATCAAACGAAAGTCGCTATGAATGAATTTATAAAAGATTTGAACGACCAGTTAGGTCATTACCGAGACGTTTTCACTCCATTTATATTCATTACCTTAATGGTCATAACAAACTGAAAGCTACATGAAAATCAATCATAAGTGAATAATACCAAATTTTGAGAAGCTCATGTGTGATTTGCTTTCACAGCAGAAATCATTTTTGAAGCACATATGCTCAAATGATAATTCAAAATAAAACATCTAAAGCAATGACTACGACGATGCCTTTAAAGTCCTGTTATTTTAAAAGAAGAAATCCTCGTTGAGTTGTTCTATTTCAAAATTGCTAAAGATTGATGATAATTCTGTCAGATAGTTCATTTTGAAGTATTTAAGTCAGCAAGTTCTTTCAGGAAGCTCATTTTTAAGTTCTTCACATGGCTGCAGAGACTCAGAAAAAGAAGCTCAAATGATTTAAAAGGATTAAAAACCTAATACCAAACAGGGGGGTCTATGTACAAAAAGCGGCATGTATCATGGGGTGGGTGGGTGTTATGAAAAAAATATTGCTGTTTGGTATTTGTGTAATACAGAAAATTCAGATTTGCTGCTTGGTATTTTTGTACTAAACAGGGGGTATTGGGGTATATTTGGGAGTTTGCTGCTTGGTATTTTTGTACTATACAGGGGGTATTGGGGTATATTTGGGAGTTTGCTGCATAGTATTTTGTACTAAACAGGGGGTATTGGGGTATATTTGGGAGTTTGCTGCATAGTATTTTTGTACTATACAGGAGGTATTGGGGTATATTTGGGAGTTTGCTGCTTGGTATTTTTGTACTATACAGGGGGTATTGGGGTATATTTGGGAGTTTGCTGCATAGTATTTTGTACTAAACAGGGGGTATTGGGGTATATTTGGGAGTTTGCTGGATAGTATTTTGTACTAAACAGGGGGTATTGGGGTATATTTGGGAGTTTGCTGGATAGTGTATTGCAGTTTTTGTACTATATGGGTGGGGTGGTGTCTAAAATCGAAATTCGCTACAAAGTACTGATACATGCCGTTGTTTAGTTTCAGCTCATCATGGAAAAAAGAAGATATTAATAAAATAAATAAATATCGCATTTAGCTAGGTAACAACTTTAATAGTCCTAAAATTGCAACTATAATGGTTGTAACAAAAAATATTCAACAAATATACAACATTCAAGAACCATCAAATTCAGACATATGTAAATGATTAGCCAGGTTTTTAGCATTGAAATAAGTAGTATCATAATTATCATCTGGCTGTGGTACAAAAGGAGCTTGTTGGTTATGAATATCATTCCAATCAATCGATCCAAAACAGTCCATTGTCTTCACTTCGTCTGCTTTAGGACGTTTATCTGGGTCTACAGTTAAGAAACGTTCAATAGCAACAACAGTAGGTTCTGAAAGAGCTTCTTCTCCCTCGGGCCATAATAAATCACGATCAAGGATATGTTCAAAAACGAGTTCAGGTGTATCATCATTAAACGGCGGAATGCCAGTCATAAACTCATAAAAACAAACACCAACAGCCCACCAGTCAACTGATTCATTGTAATCTCGACCCAGTAAAATTTCCGGTGATAGATAGTCAGGCGTTCCAAGAATCTTTCGTTTCTGTGCAGGTGTTGCTTTACCACGTATGCATGTTTTCGGTGTTCGAAATGGTGTTTGACTTGGTGTTTTCATGGATAATGGAGATGCACCAGGGATGAATGGTTCCCCATCAGGAGTTTTAAAAGGAGCCCCGTCTGGTGTTTTTTGTAAGGACGTGGATACATTTATTGACGTATCTGATACTGATAGGAGACGTTTGGTCGGATGGGGATCAATCAGATTGGCTGACGTGTCACTATCGTCAACAAATAAAACTTGCATTGGAGTAGTTTTAATGTTTGTTCGGTATTTACTATGACTTGCGTTTTTAGGTGTCAATGAGGGTGACACATCTTTGGCGCATAGAGATTTGGGTTGAGGCGATGGGGTGAATTTAGTTAAGGACGAATCAAAATCTTTGTTGATACTTATGCTCATGTGACTGGTATCAGTTAGTGCTGTTACACCACTGATGTTGTTTTCTTGGTTTGAAGCACCTGAGGTATCGTTCAAGTTATCAGTAGAAAGATCAATAGACGGGTTATCAAGACTAAATTCATTACCATGGTGACTAAAATGCTGAACCTCATCATGAAATTGTACAAAATTCTTTTTCACTGCTTGTTGCTGTGGTTGCTTTTCTGTTGTTGAAAAACTAGTACTCATGTCCACAACTGAGAGGTTGATTTCCGATGGCAAACTACTGTGTGAGGAAGGGAATACGCGCAATCGCTTGGATTTGGAATCATCGAAGTTCTCCTTCTCAGTATCATCTTCAAGGGTGCTTTCGTCTCTCATATCATGAAAACTTCTTTTTCTCATTCGTGATTGTATGGTTAAGATTTCAATGTCTTCAGTTAAGTTGGATTTAGCGGTGCCAGCCAGTTTACTCGATACTTCTCCGATATTTGGAGTGGAAGCTATTGTTTTTGCAGCTAAGGGTGTTGATAAAATCGGATTAAAAATACTTTTACTTCGAGATATTGTACAATCTTGTGGTGAACTAAACATAAAGTCACTTTCATTTAATTGAGATAAAGAGGTTATTGAGTCCCTTCTTGATTTTGTCATAACACTATGTGCTCTTGCTTCAGTCTTTGGGCGTGGTGCTGAAAATGTAAACTTGCTTGTCAATGATTGCAACTGTCCTGGTGTTCGCCAGAAAATTTTACCTTTCAAACTGATATTACCTGGCGTGTTCAATAAATCATGAAAATTAGGTTTACGCAATTCTGTGAAATAAGACAGTCCAAAATCTGTTAGTTTAATATGACCAGTGCTTGATAATAACAAATTATCTGGTTTGATATCTCGATGTATAATTGAATGCTTATGGAGATATTCAAGAGCTAATGTCATCTCAGCCACGTAAAACAAAGCCATCTCTTCTTGGAAATAACCCAAATTATGTAAAAGTGATTTGACGTCTCCACCGATCATATACTCCATCACTAAGAAGATTTTCTCGTTAGATTGAAAGGAATAAAAGAGCTGCACCACAAAAGGGCTCTTGGATGAGATTGCCAAAGCGTCACGTTCAGCTACCACTTGATCCATCATATTCTTATTCAAAACGTCTTTCTTTTTCATTGCTTTCAAAGCAAACAATCGAGATGAAATCTTCTTTTTGGCCAAATAAACTTGACCAAAAGCCCCTCGACTTATGGGCTTGATAATATCAAAATCTTTGATGCACGGTGCTTGATGTGTCTTGGATACTGATAGATGTTTTGAATCAAATATGGCGCGACTCTTCTTTATTTCTAAAGAATGCGCCATTTTCTTTTTTTAACCTGAAAAATATGAAGAAAGCTATTTTTTATGTTCAAATAACGGCACCAAAAAAAGTATACAGGTTTGCCGAAATATTGCGAGCTTCAGGATTTAATTTTTTTGTTAATTCTTTTTGTAATCGTATAAAGGATGCTCTAACTTGAATTTTGAGCTATCATACATTAAATTTGAAAGAGTAGTTCAAAAACTAACTTTTTTTCCATGTCAACATTTCAAAAAATCACGAAAAACAGCAATCACGCTATAATAAGACAAAAATGACAAAAACACAATTTTTTTTTTAATTATTTTTTTCTCATTTATATTTTGCCAATAGTTTGCACATCTTAAATATTTCCAACACGAGCATAACTCAATGCAGACCCAAGTTCTTTGAGCAACTAGTCGAGGAATGCCCGAATGGTGATCTATTTTTTCAAAAGTTTTCTCACACACATAACATCAAAACCTCTCTTGGAGATTTCCAAAACTTTTTTTTAGCTTTTCCAAAAACAATATAATATTCTGTAACGAGTTTTGATGAACATAGTTACATTTTTTGGTATTTTTATGTGTAAAGAAAGGTAAGTGTCAAGAGAAAAGTTTGCTCGCTGTTTTTGATGATCTTTTGAAATTTCGACATTAAAAAAAGTCAGTTTTTTTGAAATAATTTTCGAAATACTTTTTCAAATCTAATGTATCATAGCTCAAAATCCAAGCTAGATTAAACAAGTGATACTGTGATGGACCTACCTGGATTATGCATTTAAGACGTTTATAATTGATATCTACGTGACGTGACCATTAAACAATCATTCAGAACACAAATAGTGACGATCTATTAAAATTAGTCGTTTGTTTCTTATAAAAAAAACGTTTAGAAACCAAAATTTCATGCTCTTGTTCTTTCATATTCAAGACTTCGTGAGCAAAAAAACATCTCCAAAAAATTGAGTAATTTGGCTAAGAACTTTGATGTATGTTTATTAATAGTGATTCTTATTGATCAAGATGCTTTTTTTGAGCTGAAAAATTCATTTTTTACAAAAGTCTGCTTGAGCCATCTTTTATCTACTTTCATACAAAAAATCAGAAAAAAACAATGGTCCAATATTTCACTAAGTCCAAAAAACCCTTTTATGGCCGTTTTTTTAGCTGAAATTTACCCAAATATTTTCTCCAAAAATCGGGCTCCGTCACATTCGAGGATTTATAGTTATGCATCTTTGTGCAAAAAATCGTAAAAAATGAAAGAGCCAATCAATCTAATACTTAAGCAATTGATAATGTGCTTATAAAAAATATCGAATTTGGCCAGTTTTTCTATAAAAACACGCCAAACAACCAAAATTTCCTGTCTAAACACACATATTCTTCAAAAGTAAGCCCTCATGAGCAGAAAAAACATCTATCTCATAAAAAAATTGAGTAATTTGACTAAGAACATTGATGTATGCTTATTAATAGTGATTCTTATAGATAAACATGCGTTTTTTGAGCCAACAAATTTTTTTTGCTAAAATCTGCTTAAGCCATCTTTCACCTATGATGGTACCCTACTTTTATGCAAAAAATTAGAAAAAATTAATGACCCAAGTTTTCACAAAGTCCAAAAAAACCGTTTTTTAGCCGTTTTTTGGCCCAAATTTGCCCAAAAACATTTTTTTTCGAAAATCGGGTTCTGTCACATTTAAGGGTTTATAGTTATGCATCTTTGTGTAAAAAATCATAAAGAATGAAAGAGCCAATCTCAAGAAAAGCCAATGCCTAAGTAATTGATAATATGCTTATAAAAAATATCGAATTTGGCCAGTTTTTCTATAAAAACACGCCAAACAACCCAAATTTCCTGTCTAAACTATGGTGGCCCATCGTTATCAGGGTGACTTAAAACGAAAATTCATTTTAAAATGAAAACTTATTTCAAAAGTAATTGTTAATCAAATTCAATTTTGATTTGTAAAGTTGATTTCATTTTTTATAGCAGCCCAGCGTTGTCATTTGAATTTAATTTTGATTTTAAAAGTTGATTTCATTTTTTATAGCAGCCCAGCGTTGTCATTTAAATTTGATCTTGATTTCAAAAGTTGAATTCATTTTCAAATTTTACACGAAGCCCAGCGTTGTCATGGACCCACTCGACCCCATTCTTTTTTGTTAAATAGTAAAGGTTTATAAAGGAAAGAGAGAGGCATTTGGTTCTCCTTCGTATTTTATGGCCCAGCTTTGTCAGGTATACTTAGTACCCAGTCCACCTATTATATTGATAACTCTCCACCGTAGGGGCTTCCCCGTACAATAGAAAAGTCTTTTGACCACTAGAAAGAGAAAGATAAATATTCGTTGGTCAAAAGACCATTATTTTCTGAATTCTCTCGCTTTATTGTTTTGCTGATCCCCGGCTGATCAGAAGATGAGAATTCAAAAAGGGTTTGACGTCAAACATTTTATTTAAAGATAGGAAGAAAGGAATTTTCTGTCTCCTGATTTTCTTATTGTCTGGTGCTTTTTACTGATTGGTTGAATGTTAGAATGGACACTTATTTATTATGGCACAACATTCTTTATACGGTGATCTTATTGTTTGTTTTTCTTTTAGTCGATTGGCCGAGGATTTATCTTTGAAATTTGAACTTTACCCCTCGGAAATCAACCCTCTTACAGTGCATTTGTTCAACATTTTGCCCAACAATCTTTTGATTATCCAGATTTTTTACCCTTGCGGTGCACACCTACTTTAACCGACCCTTACAGTGTACTTCCAGAGTCCACAAAACCTGCCCTTTTTAGGCCAGGTGTACGGTACTGACAGTAAAGATCACTTACCTTGAGTGCCCCAACCTCAGATAACCATGATCGGTTACGTGAGAGAATAAGTGCAATTTAAAATTAGGGGCCTCAAACTTACTTAACAGCTTTCTCTTTTGCTAATGGTGACAAGTGACCGCTAAACAAAGTTTAAAGGTTTGTTAGCACTTCCCTGAATTCATGACTTGGCATTAAATTTCAAAACTCCCCGACTCCCAAAGGATCACGCCGGTTTTCGATAGCAATCACCTTGGTTATGAATTTGATTAAACCCTTCTTATACTCTGGGCGATTGCAACCATTGAGTTTAAACCCCCTAAGGGGCTAGAGTCGAATCTCTAACCTTTCCAAGGCAAGGTTAAGTGAAACCTTACGATTTCCGCCAAAGTCATGGCGACGGATTGAATCTAGTGCAGTGGTTTCTTTGTTTTTTAGTAAGTACATTTTTCTAATTCTAGCGATATATTTTACTTTCAATCCGGCGTTTGTGTGAAAAACACGCACGGAGTGCGTTTCAGATTTGAAATAAGTGGTATCATTTCCCATCCAAGAGATTTGAAAAAATGATTGAAAAAATCATAAAGAATGAAAGAGCCAATCTCGAGAAAAGCCAATACTTAAGTAATTGATAATGTGCTTATAAAAAAATATCGAATTTGGCCAGTTTTTCTATGAAAACACGCCAAGCAACCCAAATTTCCTGTCTAAACACACATATTCTTCAAAAGTAAGCCCTCATGAGCAGAAAAAACATCTATCTCATAAAAAAATTGAGTAATTTGACTAAGAACATTGATGTATGCTTATTAATAGTGATTCTTATAGATAAACATGCGTTTTTTGAGCCAACAAATTTTTTTTGCAAAAATCTGCTTGAGCCATCTTATACCTATGATGGTACCCTACTTTCGTGCAAAAAATCAGAAAAAATTAATGATCCAATTTTTCACAAAGTCCAAAAAACCCGTTTTTAGCCGTTTTTAGCCGTTTTTTGGCCCAAATTTGCCCCAAAAATTTTTTTTTCAAAAATCGGGCTCCGTCACATTTTGGGCATTGCCATTTTGCACCATTGTGCAAAAAATCAGAAAAAACTAATGAGCCAATCATGAGAAAAGCTGGTAACTAACGGACGGACAGACGGACGGAAGGACAAAGGTTAATTTATAGGACCTCCACCGGGGTAGGTCCAAAAAGAATGAATAAAACAATTAAATCCTGAAGCTCACAATAACTCGACAAACTGGTATACTTTTTTTGGTGCACCCGGTGTGTAATAGAGTGCCATTAAGAAGAAAACTCAGGTCAGACACTCTAATATGAAAATGTCAAAATGAAAAGTTACCACTGGTTACCATAAAGACTAACCTTGCAAAAAATCAGTACAAAGTAACGATAAAATCCTGTGAAGATGCCATTTTATCCTGGCATTTCTGGCTGGAATAACTTTTTTTGAAAAATAAATGATCCCTATCCCAACATACGAATAGGAGACATGGGTTAATTTTAAGTACCACATGGTAGGTCCAAGAATTTCTGGCTATAATCAGTTGTAATAGGGGCAAACCCTTGGGACCTGTATCTCTTATGCAATGCAACTAAAAGGTCTGGTCTTCAAATAACCAGACACTATAATCAAGATAAATTCTGTTTTAGAGCATAAATCTGGTAATGTCACCCAAATAGGTGAAAATTCTTGGAAAAAATAAAGTTTTGAATTTCACTTTTATTCCTGGATATTCTTTTTATTAATGACTTCAATTTTCAGAAAACATTAATATCAGGGCTTAATCAAACTGGCTTGGTCCAGAAATTTGACCTAGAGTAGTTATAATCAGACAAATTTGGCAAAAAACTCTTTTTAGTTTACACTTCATTTGAGATAAAATATGCATAATCTAATACTTGTCTTAGATTTCAGTCCATGGCTAATATAATAAGCTGCATTGAAAAGCAATTTTTACCGTCCAGTATGACATATTTTTCAAATTCTGACACTTTTTCCAGAAGAAAATCTAAAATACTAAAAAATATTCCCATAAAGTTTGACTTCATGAAAAGAAAACTGGCTATGATCAGGTAACTTCATTCTAGATTTGAAGGACCCATAAGCTTTCAAAAAACCAAAAGTTTGCTATATTTCAGTTGATCAATAAAAAATTAGAAAATGAAACCTTGTTGGTTGCGGACATAACTTTTTGTCAAATTTATTTTAAAATCAGCAATACTTTGCTGTACTTGAAACCAAAATTTAATCATTGAAATTTGTTGTCTTGAAAGGTCTTTGTAACTATGATTTCCTGAAAATTGAAGATTTATCTGTAAAAGAGAATCCAATCATATATCATTTTTTGTCATAATCTAATTTTAAAAGTGAAATTTTGAGCTTGACATTAACTGTTGTACATCTTCATAATCAGTAAATATGATTTTTCCTTGAAAAGCCACTCAACCTTTTCAATAGAAAGGGTAATAATGGTATGTTGCGGACATAACTTTTTTTCTTCCAGGGTAGAACCATAGAACATTTTATATCATTTATTTAAAATTTTGGATTGTCTTTTTCTGTTACCAAAATTTAAGGAATATTTGAGACTAAATCAATATAAAACCAAAAGATTTGGTTTGGTTTGATTTCAGTTATTACATGTTTTTCTTTGAAAAGAACAAAAGAAGACTCAACAATGGTATTAAAACTTTCTAATATTTCTAGTAGAAGAACGACCCTAGAGGACACAAAAAATTGAAAAAAGCAAGGAAATGCACGGCACTTACAAATTTAACTCTTTAGTATTGTCAAAGTGTTAGCATAACTGCTTAAGAGGGTTAAAAATCTGATAAATACTTTAATAGTTATGTCCGCAACATACAATTTGCTACAGAATATGACTCTGTTTTGAACTATTGGAGCAATTCTAACTAGTCTGTAAGTGAATGTGCAGTAGATTATGTTGTGTGAACACTACACAATGGATTTAATATGCAAATTAATGCATAATTTATCCTTTATTCAAGCTCACAGGTTAAGAACCATCATTTTTCAAAGAAACAAAAAGTTTATTTTTCTGTTAAAATTTTCATTTTGGACCTTAACATCAGAGTATTTGTTTTCTATTTCTAATAGCCTAAGCACTACTTCCATATAATAAAACATCATGCCAGCTTGCAAATACACTTTATCAGCAACATTTTAGATGAAATAGTTATGTCCGCAACATGAAATACAATATATGATATGAGGTGAAAAAACTGAAATCTTGCCAATGGAAAATTATCAGACTTTTTTCTGGTTTTAACCAACATATATATAATGACCTCAAATGCAATAATTTGTCAAAGAAACCTAAAAATGGTGTTTGGGGGCTGAGAAAACTTCATGATTTGTTGCGGACATAACTTTTTGTTGCGGACATAACTTTTTGTTGCGGACATAACTGATTTTTGGAGACACTGTTTTGTTTCACAGTCTCCCAACAAATAGCCTTTGAGACTTCAAATTTGTATAAAATGACCCCAAATGTAACCCTTGAAATAGAAAAATGATTCAGCTGAGTAAGGATAACTCCTTGAAAAATTTAAAGGATTAAATAGTGTGCGGACATAACTAAAAAATGTGAACAGAAACAAGACACTGTTCACTTCAAAATAATTTTTCGCGTTGACCAAGATAACTGCCGTTTTTTTGCAACTTGCTCTAGTTTCCCATTATCTGGGAAGGGTTTAAAATGTAAAAACCAGTGAGCTAAAGCTTTTCAGTTTTTTTCTGTGTCAAATCTGTGCAGACATAACTTTGTGAACGGAAAAAGTTATGTCCGCAGCATTTTTGACTTTATATGCCAAAAAAACTTTTTTTGGCGGTACTTACAGGTACTTACTGTGTTTTTCATTTTTCATATTCTCTGGCTGTGAGAACAACAAAAAGCAAGCTGGAAAAAGCATGTTGTTGATGAACTATTATACAATGATGTTGATCATTTTTTTAAAAACCGAGAACCTGATACCTGAACCTGAAAATTTGAGTACCTGTTATATCAGAAAAAATGACTGTTTTAAGCTTGCCCATGTCAAGATTGACCAGAAACAATAAGATTTGATATGACTATAATACCTATAGAGATTTCACCAAAGCCTCAAAGTAGGAAAATTAATAAATCGAAAAGTGGGCCACATTACCAGATTCATGCTCTTTAATAGCCACTAATATAATTGAAATTTTCCTTTGGAAGTACAAACTAAACCATAATTTTTTTTTATGTAAATGGGTAAAGGCCACATTTTTGGTACACCTGTCCCTTCCGTTACGCTAAAAAAATTTCATCCTCAAAATTGCTTAAAACCTATTTATTTGGATGTGTGTATACCTCTATGATGACAATCAAGTATGTGCTCCTCTTTATTACCTTTTTGCAGAACTGTAGGACCCTAGAAGTTGTTGTGGTTGATTTTTTTCTCATTTTCAACCAATAACTAAAAACTTGTTATTTCTACAAAAAAGAGACACTTATAAGACTAAACTTACTCTTAAAATGTTTCTACAAAGTGTTTTAACCAATTCCTAATCGTTTTTCATGAATTTACATTTTCGGGTTGGAGGGGTAGCCTAATTTGCGTAACGGAAGGGACAACTTTCAAATTTTTAATTAACATCTTTACTAGGAAAAAACTTGTTTCAAAAGATAGTTTGAATTTTAATAGTCAAATATGATCTTTTAACCTAAAATGATAGAACTAACCAGAACTAACTATATAAACTTACAAATACTCCTAAAAATTGTAAATATTAGGTATAGAATAAGCGTAACGGAAGGGACAAATTTTCTGAAAATTTTTCAAAATTTGAAAATAGCTCTGTTTTGGGCCATCCAAGCCTCATCCCAAGTTTTAGATGATCCCTAAAATTTAGGTGACCCACTGTAGGTGACCCCTGAAACCGAAAATGTGACTTGCATTTCAGTTTTTCTTTAAAATTTTATATTGAGCATTCAAAAAAGAAGATGCGAAAACGCGTCCTATGGAGCCTAAAGGGTTGATGAGACCCCTGGTAAAATTTGTTATGGTCAAAACAACTTCGAATAACTCCTAATTGTCATTTTCAGGCATTTTGAGCAGTTTGGAGTCTTCAAAAAAATCAAAAATTTTTAGTTAACCCTTTGAGCGCGCAGTAGTTTTGAAAATGTTGAAAAATTTCAATGATTTTTTTTTGAAATTTGAAACTTCAAAATGGTGTAAAAGCTTGTAGCTTTTGATTCAGACACTCGTTTTGGTACCAACCATAGGAAAGGTAATTCTATACTCTTTCAAAAACATTTGGTCTCTTTCCCTTTAAATCAAGTCCTAGGGAGCTGAGACCCAAGCTTTGGGACTTGGTATTTTGGCTGTTTCAGGACGCGAAAACACGTCCTATGGAGCCTAAGGGTTAATGAGACCCCTGGTAAAGATTTTTATGGTCAAAACAACTTCGAATAACTCCTAATTGTCATTTTCAGGTATTTTGAGCAGTTTGGAGTCTTCAAAAAAAAAATCAAAAATTTTTAGTTAACCCTTTGAGCGCGCAGTAGTTTTAAAAATGTTGAAAAATTTCAATGATTTTTTTTTGAAATTTGAAACTTCAAAATGGCGTAAAAGCTTGTAGCTTTTGATTCAGACACTCGTTTTGGTACCAACCATTGGAAAGGTAATTCTATACTCTTTCAAAAACATTTGGTTTCTTTCCCTTTAAATCAAGTCCTAGGGAGCTGAGACCCAAGCTTTGGGACTTGGTATTTTGGCTGTTTCAGGACGCGAAAACACGTCCTATGGAGCCTAAGGGTTAATGAGACCCCTGGTAAAGATTATTTATGGTCAAAACAACTTCGAATAACTCCTAATTGTCATTTTCAGGTATTTTGAGCAGTTTGGAGTCTTCAAAAAAAAAATCAAAAAATTTTTAGTTAACCCTTTGAGCGCGCAGTAGTTTTGAAAATTTTGAAAAATTTCAATGATTTTTTTTGAAATTTGAAATTTCAAAATGGCGTAAAAGCTTGTAGCTTTTGATTCCGACACTCGTTTTGGTACTAACCATTGGAAAGGTAATTCTATACTCTTTCCCTTTAAATCAAGTCCTAGGGAGATGGGACCCCAACTTTAGGACTTGGTATTTTGGCTGTTTTAGGACGCGGGAACGCGTCCTATGGAGTCTAAGGGTTAAGAGATAAAAAGAAGTTATTGTAGTGTAGCAAATGTGAGAACAGTCTACAATAGGTCTTTCAACAATGCAATAACTTCAAATATCTTGGCTTTGAAGAAAGAGACACTATATTGAACATCCATTTGATGACGCAAATGTATCCTTCAAAACTTCGTCAGGCGTTAGACAAGGAGGACCTGAAAGTCCTTTTTTATTTAACCTCTTTATCGATTATGTAATGCGTGTCTTTATGGAGAAAGCAACCGATATAGATTTCTTCGAACACAAGTATCGAATTAACCCCCGAAGTATCAAACGCAATCAGCGTTATCAATTGAGAAATCGTAACATTAAATTAAATGGAAATGCGATACTCCCATGGTGTGGTTATGCGGATGACATTGTGCTATTCTTAACAAATCTCCGCAGTCTGGATTCAGCAGCAGATCTTTTAAATTCGACATTTAATAGATTCGGGTTGACCATAAACAAAGGTAAAACAGAAACAATGATCCTTAACCACAACTTTGCAGATGATGAATACCCAAAATCCATTATCTCAATCGATAATACCACACTTAAAAATGTTTGTGAATTCAAGTATCTCGGAAGTATGATCAATTGTGAAGAACCTAATACAGGAAATACTGAAATCAACCACCGAATCATGCTAGCCACGTCCAAATTCTCAGAATTATCCAATCTTTTACAGAACTTTGGGATAAATCTCAAGACACGAATCAAATTCCTCAACAGCTATGTACGCAGCAGGCTCACTTATTCGTGCCAAAATTGGAACCTATCGCAAGCCCAACAAGATCGCCTCGATACAACGTACAGAAAGTTTCTGCGCAGAATGGTACGTAATGGCCAGAAACATGTCGACGAGAAAAACAACGATTATCGTATGCTCATTAGCAATAATCGACTCCATGCAATATGTCATGTGAAAGATGTTAGTGAGTTTATCAAATTGCAACAACGTAATTATATGGCCCATATCTTACGCATGGATATTGGAAGAAGCTCGAAAATGCTAACTTTTAACGATAATGCTTATAGCAAAAAAGGAAGGCAAATGAAATCTCTGCTTGAAAATGTTGCTAATGATTCCAACATGACTGTTGATGGTTTCTGCAACTATGCTCAAAAATGATTTTGTTAGCAATGATATTTTGTCAAGAATTCATAGTGTGCAGAGGGGTCTGAACCCCCCCATTAATATTTCATCCCCCCCTATAAAGGTATCCCCCCTATTTTTAAAATTTTTTGATCCCGCACCATTTACAGGGGTCCGAGCCCCCAGCATATAATTTGTACTCCCAGTATTGGGGAAGAATTTTGATGAATGAAATATATTTTTCAGTGTGAATTCGTACTAATAGTCAATGAACTTGAAAACACTAGCAAATAAACAATTTCTTTAACCAAAAAGTTACTATCCCCCCCATTTTTATTTGATCCCCCCCTATAAGCTCAAACCCCCCATTTTAACTGGAAAATTGCCCATCCCCCCCTATAAAGCCTTCCTTGAAAACTCGGATCCCCCCCCTTAAAAAAGGGGGGGGTTCATACTATGGAATTTCTGCCCGAGGTTATCCTATCCAGATCGCTTCGGGCACTATTTTAACCTAGGAATAGGAAATAGTAAAATTTATATATATATAAGTCCCTGTAACACTCCCTTTTAAAAAAGGCGTAACGGAAGGGACATCCAAAACGGAAGGGACATCAAATTTTCCAAGGAGATAACTTCCACCACATTGTTAATATAAAGTTTAAATGTACCTGCAAGTAAGAAGTCTAATGAGGGTAGTAGTCAACCAAAAGGAAAAGTTTTTAAGTCGAAGACTTGAGATGCTGTTCAATTTAATGTTTGCGTAACGGAAGGGACAAAACCAAGGCACATTTCCAATGGGAAGGACTGTCAATGAAAAAACATGTCAAAAATAGAGGATAATGGTTTGCAAATTGAATTTGGAGTAATCCCAATGGTAACTTGTGAGAATTTAACATAAACTATAGCTATTTGACAAAGATTTTCTTGAAAATGAATTTGCGTAACAGAAGGGACAAGATCAGAGTCGCAAAACATGCTTTTTAGAAAAATGCAAAATCTGAGCAATCAGTGAAAAAAGTATTTACTCAAAATATTGTGAAAACTCACTCCTATCAATATTAGGTGGACTGAAAAAAAATTGAAAGTGAATATTTTATCCCAGTTGAAGAAAAAACAATTTTGAATCTTATTTTTTTTGCATTTTTCGTAGAAAAATGTGAAATTTAGACTTCTGCAGGGTCTGTAAGAGGAAAGACTGTCCTATTGCTGGCCAAACTCTAATTGTAAGGGCACTTTCTACCCCAGATCAATAATCAATTGGAAGTTTTGCAAGTTTAATGCTAGTTTTCAAGATATGAGCAGTAAAAGTCAAAAGCGTAACGGAAGGGACAGGTGTACCAAAAAAGGGCCTTTACCCAAATACAACACAGTCATTTTTATACTATAAAGATAGAAAACAAGGAGGTTTTCTTTGAAAGTTCTGAAAAATTTTCAAAATAATGCAGTAAATTTTCCTTTGAAAATACGGAACAAATTATTTATGACCCTGCAACTGATTTTATTAAATTAAAGATACCTCGAATGGAGACAGTCTTTTAGCGGCTTGTAAAATACTCAGCAAAAATTACCTAAAGACTGCCATAGGTCCAGGTAAGAAACAATTAAAAAACAAGCAACATGCTGAATATGAGCTTACTCTTAGGTGCCAAATAAACGCTCCCCCCCCGCTTATTAATTTTTTCGAAAATCTTCCAACCCCCCCGGACCCTCAGGACCCCCCCATTTATTGATTTTTAAGAATATTTTCAGTTAGCAAGAAGAAGTCGCCTTATTTTGCTCAAAAAAGCCTGATTTTAGCCTATATTTACCTTATTTTTGGGTTTTCAGAAGTACAATCTCCGATCCCCCCCGGCAATTAAGCCCCCCGTTTATTAAAATTTCTAAAACTTTTCAGCCCCCCCCGTTTATTTGGCACCTAAGAGTACCTGATAAAGGTAGTCAAAAACATACTGAACGATGATCAAAATTTTCAAACAAAAACGGATAACATAACAGCATTAGCACAGCTAGATAAGAAAGCTTGAAAACATGGGGAAACTTGTTTTAACTGAATTTCGCACTTTTTAGAGGTAATTCTTGAAAATCTGAAAATCTTATTCTCATTCTTTTTCCATTATTACTGTTTAATAATAGTCATGGGTACTGTAGTGTATAGCTTTTTCGAATGTATGAATTTTATAAAAATCATAAACTCAGCATATTACGAAAAACAAAAAGATCATCAAGATTCTTCTAATATTTTGGTCATCAGTCACAATGCAACTCAACCAGTTTAAAAAATAGAAAACATCAATCAACATTCTTCTAACCAGTTTTACGTCATCTAAACATTTGTCAATACATTTTTGGGGAAGTTTCGAAATCCACAACGTAACAAACAAGTCCTGATCTAGAACCAAGCCAATGATTGTGATGCAAGAAATGACTTTAATCAAATAAAAGTCCTTATAGCATTCATCAATCAAAAATCTGAAGAATCTGAAGAATTGATGACTCGGCAATAAAAAGTGGGAAATAACCTAAAAAGACAATAGAATCACATGACCCCTGAACAGTATAAATAGCAGGGCTGCAAATAAATATTTTTAGTCAATCGGACATCATGTCCGACAGAAATGAAATCATGTCGGTCAAACTCAAAATCCGGTCGGTCATTCAGTGTATATATTTTTTTAAAGTTACGGAGAAAGCGAGTAGGAAAAATAAAAGTTACCTTTGAACAGTTTGTTACTGTATATAACAGAGAAATCGATTCGATAAAAGTGATCTTAGAAACACCCTTGGAAGTTATGAAGAAAGTAAGTTGATAAAAGTGATCTTAGAAACAAAGAAGGTTACGAAGAAAGCAAGTTGGCAAAAGTAATTTAGAAACACTCTCGAAAGAGTTACAAAGAAAGCGGGTTGATAAAAGTGATCTTAGAAACAAAGAAAGTAACGAAGAAAGCAAATCGATAAAAGTTAACTTAGAAACACCCTGAAAGCTACAAAGGAAGCGAGTATTAAAAGAATAGGCTAAGTAAGAGACAGGGGTGTAAGAAATTTATTTTCAACTCTCAGCTTAATGGCTTATTCCTTTTTTTATTCGGACATCATGACCGACACAAAAGATTTTCAGTCGGTCAAATAGCTTTTTCAGTCGGACATTGACCGATGACCGACGCTTATTTGCAGCCCTGAAATAGAGAGCAGAAACAGCAGAGAACAGAACAGAAGAAGAAGAGGAGAGACCGGTCATCTCAGAAGAATCAACAAACTATAAGCTAAGTGCTGGTAACTTAGTGAGAGGAAACAAATAAACTGAAGACCAAGAATATAAACTTAGTTGTTATAATTAGAAATATAAATTATTATCATAAATCATACGAATTCGTGACTCCAAATTATTGTGTTTAAGTAACAACCAAAAACCTACTTGTTACAGTACCTACCGTCAACTGCTCTAAATTGGAACTATCTGACAAAACATGGGACGGCAATTCGGCCACCATTTCACTGAACCTCAAAAGTCATTTGATTTGAGTTAATGAACGGTGTATTAAAAATACACAATTTCTCTTTTGCACCGAGTAGGCTTTTAAATCGAAATATAAAAAGAATCTGTAGTGGCGGAACGAAGGAGACCATAGTGGAATAACAATAATAATAATATAACGATAATAAATTGCATATTGCAATAACGTTTGACGTCACTCGCGCAGCCGTTTGTTTTGGTTAAAATTATTCAATGAAATAGCAAAGCGAACGAAATACTAAGGAAAGGAGGAACAGAAATATGGAAAGTAACATTTGTCATGGAATAAATGTCTTAAAAATCGATATTTCTGGTGAAATGTCTAAGCGTCACAGACTCTCACCCCCAACAACGCCTTTGCATCAATTTGAGGTTAGTTGTGGGAAGAATCGATATGTGAGTGACCCCTTATCGTGATATGTTATGGCAGAAAGTATAATTGATAAACTTAGTGGAGTTATCAAAACAAATTTGTTGTCAAAGAAAGAGATTTAACAGTAAGTAAAAATACAGGCTTGATATCAACAGTCCCATGTTTCGACCAATCCTCCCAAGATAGAGCAGTTGACAGTATATCTTCTACGCGGCAATCACAAATATCTTTGTTTTGCGTCGCCCGACCGACTCTTGAAAATTGAGTAGAATTGAGTCGGCGAGTCGGTAAATTTGTTGGACTTTTTCTGATGACGTTTCCTTTGTTTATGCCATTTTGGGTCAGAGGTCACAGTGTTCAAAGGTCATAATTTGAAACCACCCAGAACACACGGATCTTTTGGCTGCTGGCTGGCTGGCAGTTTCCTTTAAGAATACACTCCAAAAATGGATGATGGATGGATGAAAACCAGACCGACCCGACTGACCAACCAATTTTTTTATTGCAGCTGCGTACAGGAACTCGCCAAATGTTCTTTCTTGTCACATGTTATCTTGCACAGAGAAAGACACAATCATGTGTAGACATTCAAAATGATTGACCTGGTTGAAGGCTACGTCAAAGAAATATCTGGTGTGCATATTAACTTCTTTCCAGACTGACTGGCTCTTTCACACAAATTTCAGAAAAAAACTTACCACTTACACTCCCCTGCCCAGTTGGCGATCGAAATTTTTTGATTAAATTCTTTCACTTACTTTTTACTTTTTTGAAAATCCTTCGCGACCAACGGCCTTCCTGGCGCTCCGGAAACTTCCAGAGTTTTCCAGAGCAGCTAAAAAAAGGGAGTTTCTAAACATCGACCAGAAATGACAACCACGACCCCCGACCACGACCTGCGACCAGATAAAGTTGGGTTATCGAGTTTACCTGTAAAATATTATATATTATGATACTTTCATGTCAAATCACAAAATTTTCACTTAAAGAAACAATTTTTTTCTCTTGTTGACTTTTTTATAAAACACACACACATAACTTTTTGAAGAAAATGGACACATCGACACATTTTTTCTTCACTCTCCGTCGCTACACTTTACAATAAATATCTATTCATATAGTACAAAAGGAGCGCATAAACTGTAAGACAGAGAGTTTGTTTATACACTCTTAGAATTAAGAGCCAATCAGAAGATAGAGAAAATAAAAAATAAAAAAGTTCTAAACAGTGTTTTGATTGTGTGGTGTGATTTTATTGTTTTGTTATGAAATGAATCATGTCATCGGACGAATGATTATTCTGATTATGTGAGTTCACGCCATCCCTCGCCGCAAAATTTGAATTTGTCGTTGTTGTCAGTTGATAAGCTACTGAGTTTACTTTCCCTAAGCTAGTTATTCAGTCACAACTTACCATCAGATTTATCATGGTGACTGAATCAAACTAGCTTAGATCTCTAGGCTAAGTCTATACTGAAAGTTCACGGAAAAATGAAACATTTGGTTTTTGACGTCAACAAAAGTTGCGTGACTTCTGGAGTCGCTACTATGGAGAGTCTTTATTTGATAATACTGCGGGAATTTTTTTTGTCTACCCAGAGATTCAATATACTGGTTTCCTTTGTCAGTCTGAGAAATCCTTCTAATTGCACGCTTAAAATTCCGAGATTTAAACGCGTAATTGCACGGCTATCAAATTGTAAGGTTTTTAAAAGTGTTTTTACCTATCAATTTCATGTTCCAAATAATCTAAATCAGTATTATAATCATTGCTTACATTGAGATACATCATTTACAAGGTATTAGAAAAGAAATGAAAACACTCTTCGTTTGTGCGAGTTCAAAATAGAAGATTTTCCTCAAGATTTCTCGGAAAAAAATCTGGAATGCTTGGTCAATTTTACGCAAAATTTTACGAAGATTCCAATTCAAAAGTCAGTTTTTGTCTGTTTGACCATGGCTCCATCCCTTTTAAAAAAAAGTAAGCCCCACTATATTGCTCAAGCTTCTTCAAGCAGGGCGGAAAATTAAGCGTGCAATTGCACATGGGTGGACTCGGGCGGACTATGATAAGCACACATTTACAAGTTTACGCCTGCGGAAGTTAAGCGTGCAATTAGAAGGATTTCTCAGACTGTTTGTTATTTCAATCTGGAGGTAGAAACTTCGCATTGGAGCTGTCGAAAGTTTTGAAGACCGCGCGCATGCCACTGCGCACTGGAATGTTTTATTTTGATCGCAATTTATTAAAGTCTTCTTTTTTTCTCCGCGCCTGGAATGTTTTGATTGCAATGTAGAGTCTTCTTTTCCTTACTTTCGATTTTGTTGGTTGCGGACTGGACACGTCTAATTTCGAAACTGATTGCATCATCAACTTTTTTAATATTTTATAAATATTTCAGTCGAAGGAAACTGTACTGTTGTAATTGAGCTGATTCTTATAGAAATGCTTTCTATCATACTCATCGTTTTGTAACAGTATTTTTTGTAGTGGCAGTTGAAGCGTTTTTTCTCTTAAGGGGGTAGTCATATGAGATTTTGAAAATTGGTGAAAAATTTATCAATTTCGGGATTTAGGGCTTTTTAGGATCCTTTATCCTTCCTGAACATACCCTGAAAATTTCAAGGCCGTAGCATAAATATCTGCCGATATATTGGGTTTCTTATGAGCCCTGATATACAATTTTCTCCTTAGCAACGGGAAATCGCATCCGTTGCTAGGGCCCCATTTCCGTATGGCTGCTCTAAACATAGCATCATGACATACCAAATGAAAGCTCTTTTTACGCCCTTTTTGGGCGTCTAAGTCAACACCGCCTTTTTTCCCCGGGATTTCTTAATATGACGTAATTAAAGATGGTAACCGAAGAAGTGGTATTTTCAAAAACATTCACATTTTGGAGGCAGTCAGCTGTGTTTTTGACATGGAAACTGAGCTTATGTATTGTTTTGGATTGAATTATGATATTATTGAATGTTTCATTTCATTTCTCACATCTGGGAAAGCTTTGGAAGCCTATATTTTGAGTGAAAGCAACAATTTGATTCTGCGAACTGATGTTTTCGAACAGTAGTAAAACTTGTACATCGAAAAAAACTTTTCAAAGTGATGGACTATAGACTTTGAATAAAGTTTGAAGTAAGGAACCAAACACATTCAATGATGTATCCATTTGAGTCTTAAATCCAGTGGAAATCTAGTCTTTGATGAATCATGGCACTCATGGCGCTAGAGGCGATCCTGGAAAATTGAGTAAAACTATCCATGATTGACGTTCAACCTGAAGACACGTTTCCCTAAGATTAACACTGAAATTCAACTGTAAATGATATAAACAGATTTGAGAGAGCACAAGGATGATATATTTTGTTGGCAATATGTTTTTTGATGAGAAAATGCACTTTTATTGACTTAAAGCCATGTTTACGTGTTGTACGCAGAGTTGACGCAAAATACTTGGAGATTCCCGGAGCACGTGGAAGGCCATTTTTTTCAAAAAACTTGGACTATTTTAGTATTTCCAGTACCTTTTCAACATTAAAAGTTATGTTTCAATCCATTTTGGTCAACCACAGTAAAAATTTTGTAAAACGGTCTATGTATCGCAGAAAAATTGAGAAAAACCTCTATTTTCAACTTTCTGCGCCGTTTTCTCAAAACACGTTTTAGGGGGTTTTCGCGCACCTTGTCAGCCTTTTCTCAGGATTGAGAAAAGCTATTGACTTGAAATTTTCAGGGTAGTTTTCCATTATGGTAAGCCTCAGGATGAATGAAGCAGTTTTTCAAAAAAATCATTTTTTGACTTTTAAACTGAAAAAGTACAAATTTTAGGTTCCAGACCCCCTGGCTTGAAATTTTGAAAAATTTTTCCACTCATCCTGGAGACTTTCATAATATTAACCTTCACCAAAAAAAAATTTTTGAATAGCTTTATTAGCTTTTCCTAAAAAGCTGACACAATATTTTTATAGCTTTTACCCCCTGGACGATATTACCCCCGTCTTTGCTATTTTTAGAATTTTTTTTTAATTTTTCATATCCTTTATAGTTGTGCTACAATTGTGGAAAGTTTCATTGAAAAATATTTACTACTTCACAAGATATAACAAAAAGTTTAAAAATTGACATTTCAAATTTCTCATATGACTACCCCCTTAAGAAGCTTTTTTGTCCACACAGCAGGTAACCAGCTTTTTAATTTTTTTCGAAAAATCTTGTTTTTTCGTGTGCTTCCGGTTGCTCTTTTCTAGAATCTTTTTTACACAGTACGGGAAATAGGTCAAGGCAGATAACTACCAAAAGAAATTTTCCATAGGTTTGTTATTGAATGACTTTTCTGGGTTCAAAGACGTACGTTCGGTCCGCCAACACAACTAGACTAGACCGGTCGCCAACTGGGCAGATGACTTCGGCCACCCTCTGTTAACTTCGGCCGACTTTGAAGGGCTGTAACTTTTTATAGAATGAATGAATCACATTCATTTTTTCTACACGTTTGGCCACAATAAAGGTCTTTCGGATGGTACAATAGAAAAAACAAGAATATTTATTCCTAGCGAAAATGGGGCAAAAAACGGAAATCTTTGACCGTCTTTTTTGAAACCGTGATTATAAAAGATTGCGGAAAGATATCTGTAAAAATTTCACACAGCAGTGCTGCATCTAGACCAATTGTAAAGTGTACGAAATCTTTTTGAAAAATGATGAATCTTTGACGAGCTATAACCCCTTAAAGTTGACCCTATTTTTTAGCTTATTTTGGATAATAAGTCTATGTTGACAACTTGAAATATTCATGTCAATCGATTAAGTTGTTAAACTGTTGCACGATCTAATTAGAATGACGTCACATTTTGTAGATTTCCTGCGAGAGTTACTTTATGAAGTTCATTGACATGCAAATGAGTTCAAGGATATTTTTAAGGGCCTCTTTATATCACGATCAATAAAAGTGAGCGGGATAAAATTTTAAAAGCTTGCTCTTTCATGTTCTTTCACAAGCATTAATTCAAGATGTATATTAAGGCAACGTAAAAAGGGGAAGGAAAGATACGAGAATTTCCCGAAGAAATATCATTTTATCAGATACGTATATCCCTGGCTCATGCAAATGGCATTTTAGCTCTCCCCGCCTCTCGCGCCTCTCTGGTTCCAACGAAGGAAATACCATATTACATCCCTGTCTCGTGCGAGTGTGTATGTGAGTTTTCCTATTTCCCTTTCTCACAACGAAGGGGATACGCATTACACCCCTTTCTCACAACAAAGGGAATACACGTTACACCCCTTTCTCGCAATGAAAGGAATACACGTTACACCCCTTTCTCACAACGAAAGGAATACACGCTACACCCCTTTCTCACAACGAAGGGAATACACATTACACCCCTTTCTCACAACGAAGGGAATACGCACCAATTTTTTTAGTTATTACGGAATTTCAATTTAGCAAGAACTAAGTTTCGCGAAAAGGGCCAAAATTCATGAAAATCACGTATTTACCGTTTTTAATTACTCCACGGAGTTTAATCCACCTAAGGCGGCGGACACGTAAGGTATTTTGATTTGATTTAAGTCAATAAATCCAGAATTTCGCCGGTTTAGGGATTGTAAAGATCTTCTAGCGCCACATAATGGACATTTGAAAATGTTAGAAAAGGTTTTGAAACGCTGTTGTGTGCCAACCGTTTCATATTTGATCGGTATTAAATGTGGTTTTGCCGGTTGAAGATTAAAATAATTTGAATATCTTGCTTTTCTTTCAAGATATTCCAAATCGACACGTCGAATAATGGTACAGCTATCAAGTATCCTGGATTGAGAAGTCAATGCATCGTCATATTGGACGGCATACAATTAGGAAAAGGTATTTCGTTCTCGAATGTTTTCACCTGGTTTTATCGTCATCCTTTATACCATTTTAATATGTATCTTTCGTCTAGTAAAATAATTTTGTCATGCACCCCTATTTTAGGTCATTGACTACTGAATGACAAAAATTTATCCCAACGTAGATAAAGTAAAGTTACATCTTCTAATTTACAGGATTTTGACATTAACATTTGCGTTCTAGGTAGTATCAATGACGAGTAGCGGAATATAATGACATAAAAAGGAGGGATACCGTGAAAGTGCAGAATAGTGTACAAGTAAGTACTCTCGGGTACCTAATGGCTGGGGGGCGCTAATTAATTTTCCACTTAGGACAATTTTATAACCCCCCAAGCCCGCTTATTAAGTTTTGAGATAACGTTAACTGTAAATTTCTTTATATGTCTAATATAAATATTCGATGGGTTTGGTTGTGCTTTCTATCTAAAGAGCTAACGTAATGAAGCCCTGAATATACCAATTTTTATTCATTCGTTGTCTTTTATAGGAACCACTGGATAAACTGATAATCGAGATCGTTCTCAGGTAGACATGACCCTTAATTGTCAACTTGACTAAAACACGGCAGGAAAATCATTTATTCAACATCGAAGCGCTAAGAATTATGCACCCGACTGTATCCACAGAGATTTTATATGCAAATATTTTTATTATACCCCTATATCAGTGACCCGGTCAGCTCCACTCGATGGATAACCCGGTGAAAGAAATTACATAGAACCCAAATCAAAGATCTTATTTATGGTCTTACCCCGGCCAACAATCGTTAGTTTTTTTAAGAATTCTTGGAATATTACTTGAAATTACTTTTTCCCTACCCGACGAAGTTAAAGGAGATCTAACGTCAAAAATTTCTTTATCCTTATTTTTTGACAGAGTACAGGCCTAATTAAATAAAAAACATTGCAAAAAGAACGAGTGCAAAATCTTTCATATTGATTGAATTATCATTGTTTAAAATATCTCTTTATTTGAAAGTAAGAGGGTTTCGTGACGTCAGCGCTGAACTTTCATTTCGATAGAGAAACTGTTTGTAGACAAAAATTATGGAAAGAAGATGTTTTATAGCCTCTGATTCTGATGTGTCTAACTCCTTTTCTTTATCAGTAGAATGGTTAAAAATGTCTGAGAAATCATTTTCTTCACTTGAAGATTCACTCGACGACATTTTGCTCTGAATTTAGAAGTCTAAATGAATGTGCTAAATGATTTCATCAAGAACAAACAAGTTGTTCAGCAATGACGTCACACGCTTAAATCTTTAAAGGGATATAATTTCCTATTGAGTTAAAATTTTTCAACATAATATAGCTCATTTTAATCCCCACAATATAAAGTTTCCATAATTTCCAAAAAAATGTAGCAAAATTTTTGACGTTAGATCTCCTTTAAAAGTTATCACTTAGTGAGTTTTGGAGATCCTATAGTCAGACCCGGTGGGTTTCAAAACTTCTCACTGGGTCACTGAGAAAGGGGTGTTCTATTATATATGAAATATAAAAAATGTACGTCTATGTGTGTCAGTAAATGTCCGGGACAGTGTATATCATCCGATTATGTCCAAATATACGAGCGGCTTTACAATAACCACAGAGTATCATCCAATTTTACACTTGCCTTTGATTTCCAGTTTAGTGAAATCGGAGAAGTCATGTCGCAGCTATTGGTGAATTGCACCCAATGGAGAGAAGATAAAAATTCCAATCGGGGAAAGAGAAAGATCCATTGAGTAATTCGGAACTTCCAAAAGGAGATAAACTTGAACGATTCGGGGGGAAATGATGAAAATTTTGAAAAGTTAACAAAAGTTTATCCCCGTCACAATTTTTCCCCGACTTAATTAAACCCCAAATCTTCTTCCCCTATAATAATTAAACCCCAAATCTTCTTCCCCTATAATAATTAAACCCCAAATCTTCTTCCCCTATAATAATTAAACCCCAAATCTTCTTCCCCTATAAGATATTTTGCAACAGAAATTTACTACTGCTATTTCCCGTGTTAGGTCCCACCGGGTTCTGTGATACAAGTGTGTAGGGCAGACCCTGTTGCTCGCTTTTCCTTTTGACATGTAATTATTACAGCTTTGGTAAAACAACAAACGCAAAGCAAATGCTTGCAGAATTTGTTTGTTCTTATAAACTTCGTTTCTTGATCCATCCTGATTCCAAAGAGGACAGGGCCTAAAAATTAAATCGGAAAAACGATTAATTAAAAAGCACGTTGTTACTTAACACGATCCCACCGAACCGGTTTACTGCCTAGTAATCGTAAAAATATACATGAACAATTAACGAGCCGTAATTACTAACAAGCAGATATATTTTCATATATTTGATTTTGAGGCTGGCCGAAGTCATCTTTTGCTACTTTTTGGGCTTCTTCGGGTCATTAATTTCGAAGGAAATACTTTTAGGTTGTGAAATTTTAACACATTAATTTGAGGGACTTCAAGATGATGTATAAGAAGTTTCATACTCGTACGATTAATATTTATTGCAAACGAAAATAAAAATGGTCAAAAGTGGCCGAAGTCATCTGGGTTTACGGTACACAAAAAGGCAAAGTAAATTCAGAGAATATTGATATAAACTGAAACTGCTACGACTGATAATGAAATTAAATTTGAACTTCAAAAATAAACATTTACTGAACTTACCATTTAAAAAACTTTTGGCTGCAGTGATGCCTGCTTCCACTAATTTTTTTTCTTTTTACACAGCCGTTGAACCATGCTTTTAAATTTTCCGCGCGGGTAAGTGACTGGTTTCTGTATCAGTCAATAGTTTTTCAATGGTCTGTTGATGAATTCAAGTTTCTGGAAGAAACCATCAGAAGTAACTGTAAAGGTATAGATACACGGAATGAAAATCATAGCAGACCATAGACTACAAAGTTTCACAGGAGACGTTCTATCTCATCCATAATCCGAAGAGCTCGCTTCTCATTGTTGCGGCACTGCTGGAAAACTGATATCCTAAATTCTTAGGTTTATGGATCTGTTAATTTTTTGAAATGTCAAACTTGTTCCAATGTAGCCTTTTCAAAAAAAACAAATTCACTCAACCTGACAGTAGCAGAGCTTCTTGAGTTCGGCAGACGTCTTCGAATCGGTAAACGTCCTACGTTCCACGCTCAGTTTTTCACTGGGCTAGAAGGTTTGAAGGTTTGTTTGTATGAAGCCCTAGCCCTAAGATTAAACGTACGACGCCTCGTTTAACAAACGTTTGTTGTTTGTCTAGAGCATCGACCTGAGCTGGCCACCTCCTAGATGCTCCAGCAGGCTGTCCAGTCAGTCAGTCAGTCAGTCATCAGTCCAGTTTATTGTTCCTATCTATCATCAAAACACATTTTATTTGATAATGTTGGAATTGAATTTATGGAAGCTGAAAAATGGTAAGGGTGCAATTTCTCCTGAGAGCTGTCAAAATTTTTAAAATCTTTCAAGCTGATTGGACAGTTGTGGAGATTTTTTCAAAGCGAAGCAGCGTAGAGAATGGATGCGTTTTCTTGGAACAGTGTTGTCCAATGGGCAAAATTATTTTAAAGGGAACCGAAAAGTGCATCTGGGAGCTGGAAATTTTTTTTCAGTAAATATTTTCAAATTTATATATCATTTCTCATACCATAGTCAGTGCGTCTCAAACCGCGATATTTCGAGAGCACGGAAGCGCGTCAAAACACCAGCTTTTTTAGAGTTTTGTCTCGTTTACCCAAACGCTGCAATCCTGCGTAGGCTTTGGGCTCAAGACTAGAACCCCCAATACGAGACATTGGCCTGACCGAAAAAAAATCATCATCATCAATTTTGTTAATTGTCAGAGTCGTTTACTCACTGGAAATACGCAACTTTCTGAAGTTTCGTTTTTTTTCGGTTGTGCTTCATTTTAAAAATAACGAAGATGAAAAGTTACCATCAATCCCGCGAGTAAAAGAAAGTACTCCGACTAGTCTACGAAAAGTGCGCTCGCGCGGCGAATAGAATATCTCGCAAATTAATATATGCATAAAACTGACGAAATCCTTTCTTTTTTATGCTTAGGTCCTGACTCGACAATGGAGAACCAAATTTGGCAATGTATAATTATTACGAGCGGCCGAGAAAGTTTGTGTGACGCAAAAATTGCGCGATAAACGAAGCCCTAGAAGAACGCCCACTGAAAATTGAAACCAGGAATTTATTGAATATTTCACTAATGAAGTATCAAACTTTTTGTTTTTTGTAATTATTATAAATTCATAATTCTTAAATACTATTTTTTGAATGTCAAAGGACAATTAAAGTGAATTTAAGCTGATTGGGTGGATATTGGGCGGACGGGCGTTTTGCACGTGCCGAGATTGGAAATTAAATGAGAGTAAAAGACGGGGGCGTCTTAGTATGTATTATTAATTCATTATTCTTTTATTTTTATCTTTCGCGAATGAAAAATGAATTTTTGATTTTTGAATTAAGGAAATATATAGTATAATATATATTGTATTTGATTGTCAATGCCAAAAGATACTTACGAATAATCTGCTGTGTTGCTTCGCTATTTACCCCCGGATTGTTTTAGTAGGCACTTCGGTCACGTAAATAAAAACACGTGTATATGTTGAAGCCGACTGTGGACTGACTGCAATTGCAATTACATAAATTATTGTGAAAGGGAACGCTTGAGACGAATGTTTGGGAAATCAAAAAGACAACTTTTGTGAGAATGTTTAGTTTTGTTTATATGGCTGTTTGCGACGCACTGATAGTATCTTAAACTCATTATTGGCAGTTGTTTTAGAGCTACAGCACTTCCAAAACTTGATTTTGCCATTTTTCAGGCTAAAAAGCCTTGAAATTAAAGCTTTTAAGCCTAAAAAACAGCCACAGCCATATCACAAAAAAATACAATGAATGCTGCAGTTTTAGTTATTCAAAATCCAACATAGGCCAACAATTGATCAAGAAAACTCATTTGCAGCATGTTTGGCCTTCCTTGGATTGAACGGTTGAGGATTTTACTTTCCAAAAATCTTGGTTACGGAATGACGGAAAAATTAAAAATGCTGTAAAGTTTTAAGGAAACATTTTTAGAGTAAAATATTTGGCAAGTTTCTACCTCTTACTGAGTACTTTCAAACCATGCAGGCATAAATTAATTGCCATTGGGGGAAGACTGGTTTTTAATTGAGAAATCATTTTTGGTTACGGAATGGCGGAAAATTATCTTACTTACTGAAATAAAAATTATGAAATTTTCACTTAACCATATCACCTCAAACATTTTTTAAGCTGATACAGTAACTTTGTATCAAAATCTAGGCATTTGATCCATCTTGAAAACCTTTATTAACCCTATATAGGGTTCTAAAGTTGAATAAGATTTTTACAGCCGATTCCTTTTCAAATCATGTGTACCGCATTCATGATAAATTTAAAAAATTGGTTGAGTGTTACAAAAAATCTTTTTGATTTTCTCAAAGTGTTATCGTTGCTATGGCTAAAAATCATGACTTTGATAGTATAATCATCAGTCAGTGTCAATTTATTTTTAACCACTTTAACTATGCAAATTTTTGGGTGACACTCCGTTTCATGGAAAAAATCAGCAGTTTTTGAGCTTTAAAATGCCATAACTTTAGTTTCACTTGTGCTAAAGACTTGTATGAGCTCTCATTTTTCAGCATTTTTTATTGTGCATCATCTGAAATTAAAATCATTCAATGACAATCTCCACTTTATGCACAATATCCTTTTGAAATCAAGGTGGTCTCTGGTTCCCTTTAAAATAATTTTGCCCCAATGTAAGGTAAAAATGGGAAGGACCACGCGATTATTATTATTTTCTTAAGAACGGTCCGAACATGGCCCGCACAGACCCAAACATGTTCGGACCATGTTCAGACCACCAGCTTCTTCGGAAAGTTTCTACGATCCTATGTGTAATTTCAGCAGGACCTGATGTTTTATACCAGACTCCCGTGCTTGATAGGATCGATCATCGGAATGGCTTGATGACGGATCGATATGTGATCGATGGATTACTTAACAATCCGGATAGGAGATCGATGGAAGATTCAGCCATTAAAAAGTCTTGAGTATCGATCCTTCGTTGATCCATTATCGAGCTAGTATTTCAATCGAGTATATCGATTTGTCATCGACTATTAATCGATTCGTCATCGATTGTTAATTGAGTATGCATCAATTATACCAGACGTCCGTGCTCGATAGGATCGATCATCGGAACGGCTCAATGACGGATCGATATGTGATCGATGGATTACTTAACGTTCCGGATGGGAGATCGATAGAGGATCGATATTCAAGATTTTTTTAAGATTATGATTAGTTATCGATTATTTATTGATCTATCATCGATCTTTTATTGATCTAGATTTACGATCGATAACAAATCGATTAACGATTGATAACAAATCGATTAACGATCGATGACGAATCGATTAACGATCAATGACGAAACGATTAACGATCGCTGATGAATCGATTAACGATCGATGACGAATCGATTAACGATCGATGACGAATCGATTAACGATCGATGACGAATCGATTAACAATCGCTGACGAATCGATATACTCAATTGAACGATATACTCAATTGAAATACTAGCTCAATAATGGATCAACGAAGGATCGATACTCAAGACTTTTTAATGGCTGAATCTTCCATAGACGTCCTGTTGAATAATTATGTAGTCCAGCCATAAAAACAATGATAGAGCCATGCATAATTACTGTATCATGCATGTTGTAATAATTATGCATGGTTTTATCATTGTTTTTCTGCTGGACTACATAATTATTCAACAGGGTGGTCTCTTTGAAAAAAGGTCTATCGATCTCCCATCCGGATCGTTAAGTAATCCATCGATCACATATCGATAGATCGATAAATAATCGATAACTAATCATAAGCTTAAAAAAATCTTGAGTATCAATCCTCTATCGATGTCCAATCTGGATCGTTAAGTAATCCATTGATCACATATCGATCCGTCATCGAGCCGTTCGGATGATCGATCCTATCGAGCACAGGAGTCTGGTTTATATATTTTAATCCATTGTTTAGCAATTGATGTTGAAAATCTTCATTGATATCATTAATTTAATCATTTATTTTTAATTAGCTAATACCGTGGTGAAGTCCAGTCAGGACCTCCTTTCACCTTATCGATAGGGACCTTAAGCAACTAGGATGGCGGTTGTAGTGAGAACTGTAGCATCCAACAATAACAAATCCCTTATGGGATCAACATTTGAATCAGAAAAAGATTTCATTCTTTTCGTATACTTATCTCATGAGAATACTTAGATTTAATTGGGTAATTACTGGATGTTTCAAAATTACAAGGCGACTTAAAAAACATGTTTCAACGTTCTCTCTAAGACGAAGGCGGTAATAAAAGAGTACAATAATAATTAATCATTTAAATCACTCGGGAGATAAAAGATTATTTTTCACCTAAGTTTGCTTTTGTTAACAAAGTCCATTCACGTGCTATTAAACCATTGTAAAATCGAATAAAATTTACCATTAGATTTTAATATTTTCTCCACATACTCCCTCAAGTCGCCGTCCTAGTTGCTTAAGGTCCCTAACATTTAGGCAAACAGCAGTGTGCGCTAAAAATTATTTTGGTTTTGGTTTCGCTTTCGATTTCAAGCAAAGGTCTTAGCAACATGGCGCGTGTACATAGCAACAGGTCTGGTTAGAAAAATCTAAACATAGAATCCAAAAAAATACCGATCATCATCACTAAGATATATACCCCCTTTCTATGTTTAGTTTGTTCTATATACCTTGGATTATAACTGAATATATCTTCAAATAACCTTTGTCAGCCATCAGCCCAAGCGGTAATCTTTGCTTGCTTCAATTCTTAGATAATGAATAAGAGGGGTGCGCTTAGCTATGTCGTGCTCGCGGGCGATAAATTTATGTTTACTTATCTTGTATATTTTATTAGTGGTATTTTTATCCAATGAAAAGGATGTTGACAAAATATGCACGGCATTGATTATGCCAGGCGGTGTCAATCGAACTGTTCGATTATTGAACTAATCAAACTTAATCGAACCCTATAGAACGATAGCTGTTCGATTACCAAACCTAATCGAACACCTATCAAACCGGGAAAACTTTCGTAAAGTTCGATGACTGTTAGATTATACGATTATAGTTCGACCGCAGTTCGATGAATACAATTGAGGTTCGATCAGTTCGATTAAGATCAATGTTCGATTAAATCGATTTATACCTTGCCGCCAAATTTTTTATTTATATTCCGAGGGCGTATTGGCGGCTGCCCACGGGCCATTCTTGCGGGCCATCCTGTATCTATCCCATCAGATGGACAAGCTGGAGCTTTTACAAGCTCTTTGGTTGTTAATTTGAAGAAGAAAAAAATTATTATTATTTATTTATTACTTTCTTTAAAGAAAGTGTCACCTCTATTATTTCAAATGATCAATAATGAGTGAAGCATATTATGGTGCCTGTGTTTTGATTATAAACAACCTCGTAATTTTCTGAAAGGTAAAGAAAAGTAGAATCAATCCGACACAATCATCGAACCACATCCAACTTTCATCGCACCACATCAAACTTAAATCGAACTCATCGAACATCAATCGAACTTCATCAAACAAAGAACACTCATCGAACTAAATCGAACTTATCAAGAAATTTTCGTAAAGTTTGATAGCTGTTCAATCAGGTTCGGTAATCAAACAGCTATCGTTCGATTTTGTATGATAAAGTTCGATGGTTCGATAACGAAAATCGGTTCGATAGGGTTCGGTTGACACCGCCTGGATTATGACATCATTCATTAAATATGTCAATGTCGATTCAAATATTTCGCAATGGCAGTACGCCCAATCGCGTCCACGGGAAAGTTCCAATTTTTAATTATCGGGAAATCAGGGAAACCGGTTTACCATTTGGATAAAAAACATACGGAATGAAACCCGACAGAATGTTTTCAACCAGATTTATTCAGATAAAGCTATAAGAGGTTCATTACTTGTGGATTTTAAAACCTACATAAGCAACGACGAAAGTTGTTGGGAAGGAAAGAGTAAAATTAAGACAGAAGGTTTGGTTGTGTTGATCAGGTATGTTTTTATTCTATCCGAACTAATGTTATAAAAGACCAAGGAGGCCCTTGGCAAAGTTGGGTAACTTCCATCAGTGGAGGCAAACATGCATAGCCCTCAATGAAGAATGACCTGTCTGGTCATTAAAATACAAACTTAAAAATCAAAACAAAAATGTGAGCGGAGCTGCGAAGTTCATTTGTTTTGAAATTTGACAAAGATTCTTGTAAATGTTCAACTTGACCCAGGTAAAAGATGGTTGAAGCAGTTTTTGCGAAAACATTTTTTTGCCTTAATAATTGAATCTTTATCCATAAGGCAAAAATAAAAAAAATGTAGTGTTTCCAGAATGCGAGTGAAGGAAAAAAAATGTCAAAAAATTCAAAGTGTAGTATTTTTTTGTGAAAATTTAATCTATTGTAAAACATTTTGCGCAGTTTTCAACCTCCTAGGTAAAAAATCCAGCATTCCCAAGGGGGTCTTTGATTCGCACTTAAAGCGAAAAATGAGTAAAAATTGCATTTTTTGCCCATTTTAAGACTATCAAAGCCCAATAAAGGGTCAAAATGGTTTCTAAATGGTAATGGTGTCAACACAAAAAGAAAAAATAACCCCAGCGAGATCGCTCAATGTTTCAATTTCAAGCTAAAAAGGCTGATTTTCTCCAATTCTGGGTAGCAAAATGCATGAAAGCAGCATTTTTGAGGACCTACAACTTTTACAGTATGTGGCCCCCAAAACGGCGATCAAATTTGAAATTTCTCTCAAATCTAGAGGAAAAGAGATTTTACAAAAATTTTTGCTGCATGAAAACCTTTAACATCTCTACTTTATTTCCTGGAAGTTCTTTTTCAAAATTTTCAATTTCAACAATATTTTTCAATCGCTTAAAGATAGGTAGCTTTTTTCTAATGGCCCCCAAAACGGAGGTTTGAAATTTTAGCGATTTCTTGAGATATCTTTAAGATATGAATACAAAATTTTGACCATAGTTTTGAAATATGATTTAGAGGGTTTTGGGCATAAATTTATTTGATAAAATTTTTACAGTATACCCTTGGTTGTCAAAATGCAGGTTTGGGGCCCCCAAAACGGAGGTGGAGTTAAAATCAAATTATTAAGCCCATTGGTAATAGGGGGAAAAACTATGAACATATTTGTGTTTTCCCTTAAATTTACGACCCGATGGATGTAAAATTTATGATTTTTATGAAATATTTCAAGATTTTCGATATTACAAAGTCCAAACTGAAAATTTAGAAATTTTCAAAATGACAATTTGATTTAACAACGTCTTAATCAAGTTTTTGAAAACAAATCTCTTTTGAAAATAGTTCTATTAATGTATGGAATAAGCTGTGAAAATTTTAGAAAAAAAGCTTAACTGAAACTGAAAATATTAGACTTTAAAGATATTTTTGTCCTATATTTTGCAAAAAAATTACTGAATTTGCCGTTTTTGCTGATTCAGCGAAAATTTTTATATATAATGTTAATTTTTTGTTATGAACTATTAACTCAAGGTGATAGGAATAGAATTCCAAGATTTTTTGCTTTATCTCATATTTAGAATTTTCGGTTTTGTCAATGCTGATTCTAGGGCTCCAAAATACTGGTTGACCTTCAAGATGCTATATCTTTTACCCAGAAAGTCACAGATGTATCTGCATTTTCTGAACGGCATTAGGTGTAGAAAGTATCCTATACCCCGTTTTCATAACTTATATTCAATATCCAAGGAGCTAGAGTGAGTTATATGCAATTTTTATCTAATTTTGGTGTTAAATTATTTCCTTTAGACGCAAATATGTTATTTTGAATCTGTCTCAAACCAGCAAAAACATGCTCAGTTTTAAGTATAACCATCATTCTTTCAAAATAAACAAAAATCGTTTAATTCTGATAAATCTACAAGTCAGAATCTTCATTTTAATAAAACCTCTGTTTTGGGGGCCGTCTCCGTTTTGGGGGCCATATACTGTAAACTTTTTAAGGTACACCCTTGAAATCATTTTTGAGATTTTAGCCCAAGAATACCAAGTTTTAGCTTGAAATATTGGCATTTAGCATGAAAACTCAATTTCTAGGGCGCCATTATGGATTTATAGGAAATTTTTGAAAACTCAAGATTGGTTTTTCCTGGAGCCTTCTCTGAAGTGTTTCATTGCTGAAAATTTCAAGTGTGAACCTTAAAAGTTTGAAAGTTGTGGGTTCTCAAAAATGCTGCTTTCGTGCATTTTGCTACCCAGAATCAGAGAAAATCAGCCTTTTTAGCTTGAAATTGCAGGTATTGAATTAGCGTATCGCATTTCGCAATTTGCAATGCATTTTTGGATTACTTAGAAGCTAAAAATTTTATCCATTTTAGGATGCAAAATCATGATTATCAAAAAATTGCGATGCACTTTCTATCCCTTATTTCGATGCCTGAATTGAAACATTGAGCGATCTCGCTGGGGTTATTTTGTCTTTTTGTGTTGAATATTATAGTCAGGTAGAATTAGGTCATAAACCACCAAAACGGGAACAAAAATGGTGTAGAGATGAAATTTTGCACAGAGGTCCAGGAACATGTCAGGAATCACCAAAAAAAGCCCCACCCCCAGGAAGATGGGAACACCCTCAAATCCATAATGGCGGGCATGGCACTTTTTTCTACAATTAATCAAGGGGGACCCTTGAACTGATTTTTGATGGTTTTCAAATGTAAAAAATAACTATACAGGGAGATTCCTCTCGATGAGTAAATAAAGAAAATGGGGTCACTTTTGAAATTTGAACCACATGGTCCAGAGATATGACCTCTAAAGTCCAAAAAATGACGATTTTGATGACGTCAGCATTTTTACTGAGATTGATAAATTGGAACGTCGATGATTTAATCATGTAGCCCTGATCATGGGCTTTCAGAAAAATATATGGTTCAGTATGTTTAAACCAACTGTTGGTGAGATATAACGATTTTAAAATCGAACAAAAGTCCTGACTCAGCAAAAATAAGGGTTTTAAACGATTTTAAAATCATCATATCTCGCCAACCTGCGCCACGGCTGATCTAAACATATTAAAGCATATATTTTTCTGAAAGCCCGTGATCAGGGCTAAATCATGAGCATGTCGATGTTCCAATTCATCGCTCTTAGTAAAAATGCTAACGTCATCAAAATCGTCAGTTTTTGGACTTTAGAGGTCATATCTTGGGATCACATGGTCCAAATTTCAAAAGTGACCCCATTTTTTTTATCTACTCAACAAGAGGAATCGTTCTGAATAGTTATTTTTGACATTTGAAAACCATTAAAAATCAGTGTTCGTTCGTTCGTTCGTCGTTCCGTCTATTACCAACTTTTCTCAAGATTGAATCATAGGAATCTTTTGATTTTTGGTACAAAGGTGCAAAATGGTGGTGGCCAAAATGTGACGTAGCCCGATTTTTGAAAAAAAAAATTTTTGGGCAAATTTGTCCAAAAAACAGCTAAAAAATGGGTTTTTGGACTTAGTGAAAAATTGGATCATTAATTTTTCTGATTTGCATTGCATGAAAGTAGGGTACCATCATACGTAAAAGATTTTGCAAAAAAATTTTGCTGGCTCAAAAAACACATGTTTACCTATAAGAATCACTATTAATAAGCATACATCAATGTTCTTAGCCATATTATTATTATTTTTATTAGTTTTTTTAAAAATGAAAATGTCACCTTAGAGTGCAATGGTTTGAGTTTTCTAGAAACACTTATTTTTTTCTTGGCTGAATAACGAATCTTTATCCATAAGAATCACTATTTAATTAAAAGGATATAGATCAATGTTCTTAGCCAAATTATTATTTTTATTGTTTTTTCTAAAAGAAGAAAATGTCACGGTAGAGCGCGATGGTTTGAGTTTTCTGGAAACCTTATTTATTAAGCTGTGCATTTTTCTGATAGTGGATTGTTTTTATAAAGAAAAGCGTTTAACAGCTTTTTTATTTCTTTTTCAAAAATCTTTTTCAATAGTGTTGATAGTTTTTCTCAGTAAATATGCTTTCATTTTCTTTATTTTTTTGTATTATAAATCCTTTAAATACCTGGTTGTAGATTTCAAAATATTAAAAATGAGGATGACTCTTCGATATGAATGAAAAAGGCAAGTGTCTAGTTACATGCAACACTGTCATTGTTTACATGTACTTGACAAGTTGAATGATTTTTTGTTAATCCATCAGCAATCAAATTGTTTGTTTTTCTCAACAGAATAGTGGTTAGAATAGATTACTATCATACTATTAATGAAATAATGGTTAAATAAAAGTGTTATCTTATCTCTACCTGCGTTTTTTAATATGACTTTTTGCAAAAATGATACAGTGCAGTTTCCATTTCAACATTAATTTTATTTATATTGCTTTGGAGGAGTAGAAGTTTATTCTAAAAAAAAGAGAGTAGCGAGGAATTTCAATATATTTTGCATAAACTTTGGCATAAGGCTATATAGAAAAGCTGTATTTTGTACGATAAAACTTTGGTTTTTACAGAAAAATGAAAAATGTGTGTACCACTTTGTACATTGCTGTGATTTTGATATGTATTACAAAAGTATCTGCCAAAAATGGGACAGATTCATCCCATGAAGATGGACATAGCGGGGGAATTCACATTTTCAAATTCGACTTTGGAAGGAATGTGGCAACTCCATTTGTTGTTTGTTGCTGGGTATTATTGGCAAGCTTGGCTAAAATAGGTTAGTGTTTTTTTTTGCATTTTTTCTTCTTTTTTTTGGACTTAGTTAAAATATCCCACTCTTAGTTTCGTAGAAACATCAATAAGAGGAAACTAAAAGTGGGTTATCTTAAAAACTTTCTGCTGACTTCTGTAAAAATTGGCATACATCAAAATCGTCTAAACTAAAGAGCTCAAATAGTATTTTTCTTTAATAAGAGTGTTGCAAACAGTTTTTCCATAAATATAAAAGATTTTATTACGCATAATAAAGATATAATCACACTTGTTTTTATAAGAATCAGTAATTAATTTCAACTGTCCTTTTTTATTTCTTTGGGCCTCATATTGTTCTTATCGAAAAAGGATGTATTATTACCAGTAATTTCTGCTAGAGTTAATATTTTTCTGGTACCCTTTTTTGAAATTTCAGATAAGTAGTCTTAGGTTTAGTTTTCACTCTATTTATTTCATTTAAGAGACTATAGAAGGTGGTAAGTATGTTTACTGTGATTCGTCAATTCGTTATTTCTGTTTTTTTTTAGTGTTCCATCACTATGAGAAGCTCTCTTCTACCATCCCAGAATCATGGTAAAGTGTTTGGAAACTTTGTGTGGTCTGTACTGTAATCAGTTTGAATTAAAATTCTTGTTCTGCGAGAACTATTCGACCTGTGAAATTTCAATTAAGTTCCTAAAAGATACATTTGACTGACTCTATCAGCCAAACTTGCGGGCTGGCTGTATAGTTCTTGTACCTTTTGAAAAAAGATGGTAATCTAAGCTTCCTGGCTCCCAAGCTATTAGTTTAGAAGCACATTACAT
This sequence comes from Clytia hemisphaerica, assembly GCF_902728285.1. Lineage (NCBI taxonomy): Eukaryota > Metazoa > Cnidaria > Hydrozoa > Leptothecata > Clytiidae > Clytia > Clytia hemisphaerica. The sequence continues at coordinate 1,978,146 of NW_027103414.1, forward strand.
ACTCACTTCGGTTCGCAAACCAAACTCTGAAAATGCCATCAAACCATTGATATAAATTAGTCTGGTCGAACTTATCTTAAAATTGAATTCAGAAATGATCGTCTAAAATATACTGTACATCAATAAAAAATATGTAAAATTGATTTCATTTGAATTTAAAATTTTGAATTTTATCAAAAGGACGCATATTAACTATGAGTATAGTGGGGTGCCTTAATAATTGTTTTTACTCTTTGTTTAGTTTATTGATTTTACTTGGAATACCGATTGGGCTGATTTTACAGTAAGACGTCAAAAATGCTTTAAAATTGTTTTTATTAGTTTTAATGACATTTCCAGCAAATTAATATTTCCCCATTTTGAGAAATGCACTTTCATACTTCCCTTACTTGTTTTCTTTACTGTTTTTCCTTCAGCTTGTAAATTAACTTAGTGTTATGTGGGATGTATTTCAAAATAGAATAGATACCTATTTTCAGAAAGAATTTACCTTTTTAACAATAAATTATTTTAAAATGAAACATCAATAAGAAGAAAAGTTCCTTTTTTATTAATTTAAACCCTTGCTACAATAGTATGCTTATGACACATTGCACAATCTTATTTTTAAATTTAAAGAAAAACAACAATGTTTTTAAAATTGAGCAAAAGCTTTTCGATTAAAAATCATCTTCAGTGCTACAAATGATGTTAGCACTGAAGATGATTTTTAATCGAAAAGCTTTTGCTCAATTTTAAAAACATTGTTGTTTTTCTTTAAATTTACTTTTGGAATGGCAAAATTTCAAAGAATCTTATTTTTATTTTCAGAGAAACAGAGTTGGCGAAGGGGGATTTGTTCTTAACATCAAATTTATTTTTTTACTTTCTTCTTCCTCCGTAAGTTCACTTTGATGCTAAGTCTTCCAATAATCAATTTTTTTTCTCACTAGGGGCCCTTCAAAAATAAACTTTATGTCTGTTATAAATTACCATTTAGAGAAATAATGTGGGCAGGAATACACACACTTTGTTCTCTGATAAAAACTTTATCAAAAACAATGAGGAAATTGATCCATTTAAATCCGTACCGTCCTAATCCATACCCTCTTATTGTACTTGTCCTTGTGCCAAAGTCGTTTTATGATTTTCAAGGTTTTCTACTTCACCAGCAAAGAGTCAACTTTAAAAAATGATTAAGTAATATCTCATTTCGAGGTACCTTATTTCCTAGCTATAAATATTAATTTCAAAAGATATAAATTTTATTATTTCTAGAATTATTCTTGATGCCGGCTATTTCATGCCATCACAAGTCTTTTATTTAAACATTGGTACCATTTTGTTGTATGCTGTATTTGTAAGTTAGAAATTATTTTTAGGGCTTATTTTTCTTATCATTGCAAAATGGTTTCAATTTGAAAAGAAACATAACTTATTTTTTTATTTTTTTATTTCAATTAATCAAATTTTGATCTTTTGTAGGGTACTATCTTCAATGCATTTGCAGTTGGTGAGCATACTTCTGATTTTTGAAATACTTCTTTTGTTAAAAATTGAAAAAACTGTTGTGGCTGTCCCGACCTGCCAGCTAGTTTGGTTTGGGTGGGAGAATATTTTACAGTATTTTAAAGAAATAATCGTATTGTATTATGGATAAAATGATTTTCTTTGCCATCACACTCTCAATGTTTTCAATTGATTTCTATAACTGGCTGGTCAGTAATCATAATGATCAAAACGAATGGCTTCTTAAGGCAAGGGATACGAGAATTTTTTTCGCGTTGGTGCAATGCAACATGCTCCATTCCACCAACCTGAAATACTTTCTCGTGTCTCCACCCTATTTTTCTTTCACTTTTGTCCCAGGAAACAAAAAAAAAACCATGGGACACGCTCTTTTTTCTTATGTTGGTGGGGTGGAGCATGTGCACCAACGTGAAAAAGTGTCCCCAAGACCTTACTTTTTGATTGCTATCTGTGATGACTTCTTTTTCTTAATTAATATACTCTCAAATTCTCAAACCATGAATTTTTTGTGTCTAGGTACTTCATTGTATGCTGTGGGAAGAACATGTGATTTCCCCATTTCATTGCTACAAGCACTTTTGTTTGGATCTCTTATATCTGCTGTCGACCCAGTAGCGGTATGTGTAACTCATTTTGAACCGTTATTTCTTATTCATATCCTAAAATAGAAAATGAAAATGCAACTTAAATTTTTGACTGCAACTTTACTTCACTTTTTGTAAGTTTTAAGAGTAACTTTAAAAATCGAAATTAAAGGCTCTCTTTGTTTAGACTCCAATTAAGGCTAGACTGGTGTGTTTTCCAGGCTACTGCAAAATGTTAAAATTTTTGCAGTTTAGCCAGCAAAAGAAAAACTGTGATTACACAAATAAAAAAAACACAGTTGAATTAAAAAAACATTCGAATGTCTAAAGATATTCGAATGTTTTAAAATGTAACGTCGAAATGTTTGAATGTAAAAAAAAAACATTCGAAAATTGAACATGAAAAAGCTTGCTTAAAAATGATAAGTTGCAAGGAAAAATTGAAAGCCCAAGCCTTTGCAATAAAATCGGTTCAAACTAATTTTGTTGCAGACATTTGTAATTTTCTTCTGCAATTATTTTTATTGCTTTGCAGAAAGGATAGCCGAGAAACTTAATGTGTTATACTTTTGAAATTTCTTCCACGCCTGCAATGCAATATTAATTGAATTATCTTACTCCAGGGCGTCGTCAAACAATCACAGTTTTTCTCTGAGTGATCCAGTGGGCACATAATATCATTTGTATGCAACCTCTTTTATTCTTTTAAATTTTCTAGGTTTTAGCAGTTTTTGAAGAAGTTCATGTGCATGAAGTTTTGTATATGCTAGTGTTTGGGGAATCTGTACTCAACGGTGAGATTTTATACTTTGGTTGATTTTAATTTTATCAATCAAGTGTACTGTGTGTTCTGATTTGTTTTATTAATTCTAATGGATTTGAAAAAAGGTCATTCTTCTTATTTGGGAAATTTAGTTAGGATTTATTGCCAACCACATTCCATGTCACAATAAGAAATATTAGATTTCACAATTTTGAGATTTTGCTTTAAAAAAAGATTTCCTTTTGCTAAGAATGGTACATCCCTGTCAACGCTCTCAGTTTTACCTCTCCTGACTGAAACAATGTTTTAACTTACATTATTTGTATTTCAGATGCTGCATCAGTTGTCCTTTATCGAACATTTGAAAGTCTTGTTGGAGGTACTGTGGATGCTGAGCAGGTATCTAGAAAAGAATATTAAAGAAAACAGTTAGTTTACAAAAATTGAACATAATTTAATCATTTTTACACTCTGATGGCTTTCGAATAACCCGCACTTCAGACCCGCAAAATCGAGGACGGTAAAAGTGCTGATTTACCGTCGTCCTCAGCTGGTCAGGATTTATTCAAATTAGAACCTTATCGTCTCCGTCACAGAAAAACACACATACATAAACTCGGTACTATTTTTTAACGTGTCGCTTCATTTGACCAATAGATGCTATGTTTTCTAATTTCAATTTTTGACCAAAGGTTGGTTTGGGTATCGCATCTTTCTTTGTAGTCTCTCTTGGAGGGACAATGATCGGAGTCATATTTGCTCTCCTTACAAGTTTCATCACTAAGTTTACAGAACATGTTAGAGGTATTTTACCCTTTATTTTATTATATTAAAACTAGGATTTCTTTCTCATGAGTCTGTTTTTCTTATAAGATTCAACCACGGTTATCAACAGTTTTCATTTTTGTGTCAATGTTGTCATGAACTTCGTACCGTAAAATTTGAATGGTAATACCCCTTCTCACAGACCCACTGGGGCCCCACTAGAAAAACCAGCCAAATATCGTTCCCAGTGGAATATTTTACTCTTATTTTTGTCCCTGCAAAACATAATCACATTAGCTAATCCTCACTATAAAATATTCTTTTTCGTCCCCAGCCTTAAAAGATATGGAAATATCCCGTCGAGTTTTGGCCCGTTATTTTACCCCGCTGGCTGAAACAGTTCTACCGGATCTGAGAAGGAGATGTGTGATAGAGAGTAATCGACTCTTTCTTTAACACCCTTAAACACGTCTTTCGTCAAATTTCATCCTTTGTCTCTTTTATGATAGTGAGAAAATTTCAAACCTTCAGACTCGATACTCTAGCTTCGTGCATTGGATCACAATTTTACGTGAATTTTATCATGCAAGGGTTTTTTATTGCCTAATACGAAAACGTTTTCACACTAATTTGACCTGAAGCAAGGTTTCACTTTTGTAATACATCGCGTCTCAAAATAGAATTCCTTTTCTCGTTTTAGTTATTGAGCCTGTTTTTGTATTTCTGATGTCATACATGGCATATTTATGTGCTGAGATATTTCATTTCTCTGGAATCATGAGGTATGTTCTATTGTGTTAGTTTCTCAATAAGACGAGCCGTTTATCTTCACTCACTCTTCGCTCTTCTTCGAAGTTTAAATGGGCTGTACCATTAACAAACCTACTCAAGTAAAAAAATAATCATTGAAAATGTGGGGAAACCCCCTAGAAAATGGCGAAGTTGGAAAAATTCGTTTCATACCTTAAAGTGAGGGTAGACGAACTAAAATTAGTCTTTTTAATACCCCCTGGAAATTTTAGAATAACTTTTTACCTCCTTGGAAAAATGAAAAAACACCCCCTGGAAATTTTTCTCGGATTACCCTCTCGAAATGTTCGTCCACCCCACAGTATGGATATAAAATGGAATGTCCCAATGTATATTATTTCAAAGGAAATAAGTTTTGGAAGAACTCTTAGAGTCTTTATAATCTGGTATGTGACGAATCAAATGCTAAATTTTTTGATTTTATACGGAGGTATACGAATTAAGAAAAGCCAAAAGCAACGCTTTGGTACATATTTAGTATAGTAACATCACTGTGACATAATTTTGAAGCTCTATAAATGAATCTTTTAGCTTTCACTTTGTTTCTCTCTCTTTTTTCAGTATATTATTCTGTGGTATTGTCATGAAACCTTACGTCGAGTCGAACATGTCAAGAAAATCTCACACCACAATCAAATATTTCCTTAAACTCCTCAGGTTCGATCTATTTTAAATTATAAATCCCAAGATGCAATTTGGTTAAAACCCATAGTGTGCATCTCCACTTTGTCTGAGGGGGGGGGATGAAGCTGATTTTGGTTCAGTTTCTTTAGGGTGGGACTTGTGGGACGGTTAGCGACATGAAAGTCCTAAAATGACGATTTTTTTAATGAGATGAACGATAATAATTTGAGAACTCAAAAGTTGAATTTTCATTTATTTTAAGCTCTGAAAATTTTCTGACGGTTATTATTTCTATAATTTTTCTTTTTTTTTTCAATTATAATAGTTCATCGTGTGATTCGATCATCTTCATGTTCCTTGGCGCATCGCTGGTTCAATATAGACACATGCTCAACCCGAGTTTTCTTTGTTTCACCCTTCTCTTTATCACTGTGTACAGAGCAATTGGTAAATTTATTACCTTAAAGGAAGAAATTTTGGCAGGAATTTAATTTGGCGGATGGCCAAAAAAGTTTTTTCAGAGGGAATTTAATTTGGCGGATAGCTGGATAAATTAAATTTGACGTGAATTTAATTTGGCGGTTGCAGGATATTTTTTGGCCAAAAACGTTATTAAATAAGCAAAAAAAACCTGTTTTAAGGCTTGAAATAGCATGAATTTGGGGAATGCGTGAATTAAATTAAATTTGGCGGGAATTTAATTTGGTGGATGGAGGAAAAAATAAATATTGGCGGGAACTTAATTTGGCGGATTTTGGCTAAATCCCCCAAATCCGCCAAATTTTCTTTCCGCCAAAATTTCTTCCTTCAAGGTATTTAAAAATACGTGTTCTTTTCTCAAGCAGCCCAGCTGGCACACAACGTTGTTTCAACGTTTATCTAACGTTCACAACGTCCATTTAACGTTAGATTAACGCTGAAACAACGTTGTGTGCCAGCTGAGAGGCTACAGCACACTTCCAAGTACACTCTCTTATGTTCTCCACTACAAGACATTTGATTTGCTTTACCTATAAAAGTCGGGATAAAAGTATAGCTTTTATGATTATGAATATAATGAATCAATTGTTTTCCTCATCAAAATTTTTCCCACTTTATCGGCTGATTAATTTTGGTGGTGTGCTTTGTGCAGTGCTCACATCTTTTCCGTTTCAGGGAGAGAATCAGTGTAATCTCACATGTTGTGTCCACCATGATGAACATTGCAATTTGAACTTTCCGTGAATGCCAAGTACTTTAGATAAGAACCTTTTACCGACATGCGTATTACAGTATTTAGTTATAAGATTAGTATTCTTTACTTATAAATTTAATCGATATCACTTTTCCAGGTGTTACAATGTTGACGTTTGTGGCTAATAAATGTGGACGACTGACCAAAGTTAAAAAAGTCGAGCAGTTTATCATGGTAAGACTCCTTCCTGCTAATAATATTATACCTCTAGTTTAGACGGTCAGCTTACTGTATAACCTACTATCCACCCTCATCTTGGGGAAAGTCGCCATAAAGGTAGCCAACACTACCCTACCATGTGATTTTTTTTATCGTTTTGTTGGTCTGTAATGTTTTACTATGATCGATAACAAATTTATGTACTGTGTCAGTACGTCAATGTAATGGCTACAGACTTTCGAGTTCATTCGAACTCGGTTAAGCTTTTTATTTGCAGCGCAGTGTACTGGAAGCTGTTTCTGTTTGATCATATGAAAAAGATCATTTCCTATTTTTCAACTTCGTTCAATCATAAATCAAATTTTGATTGTGATTCATTTAGTAAAATTTAGCGCTGATGATGGTTATGCATGAAAAGCTTTTTGTTGAATTGATAAATTTGGTCAACTTTTCTTCATTAAACCTATAGAATTTTTTCTATTTATACTTTTGACACAGTTTCTACCCCCTACATTTAGTGGGGGGGGGGCTGTTGAATTTTAATGAAACCCAGACGAAGGGTATGTGTGCTGAAAGTTTGAACAGCTAGTCAACTCTCTAGTAACTATGTTGAATCATCTATAATTATATTCATAGAGTTATGGTGGTCTGCGAGGTGCAGTCGCTTTTTGTTTAGCCATGTTGATCAGAGAAGATGATACGCCTAGTATTGATGGCAAACCAAGTAGTTCAGATTTCAAACAGACCATCGTTACCACAACAATCAGTGTTGTTCTCTTCACTTGTTTCATACAGGTTTGTGTTTTATTATGTGTATATTCACTATGTAATCACATCACTATTGATAATAGTTCCCAATCCTTTCAAAGGGAACAAGTGAGTGGAGGTTTCATACACTGGCTTCTCGATTTGATTTGGACCCTGAATTTTTTTAATTTTACAGCATTTTGAATAGAGCAAGAGGTTTTTTACTTTGACCTAAGTTTCGTAACTTTGCCGGGATCTGAGCAAGCTCTCTGCAGGCTCGGATACAGAGGGAGGCTATAACCAATGGAGGAGAGTGCACTTTATTATTGTATTACCTTATATGGAAACTAATTATTCTCCATGAATAAGATAGCCTACCTCCTGTATCCGACCCTGCTCTGACAACAAAAATGATGAGCATGTTTTTTTTTACTATGGAGAATAGACCAGTATTTTCTTCTCTAAGTGCCGCTCTCTGATAAGCACCACACCTAAAATAACATATATAAACTCGCAGCGCTTATTTGAGTAAATACAGTACCTCTCCTATTCGGACGAATTTATCGATCTTTAAAAAAGAGGTCAAGTTTCGCAGATGTGATTTTTAGGATTTGTTATTCTCTTTTATAGGGTACAACAATCAAGAAACTTGTCGACATTCTGGGTGTAAAGAAATCTTTCAAGCGAGATAAAAGTATGGCTGAAACTGTCAACGATCGTGTAAGTTTATTTGAATGTTTCCTTCTGTTTGGACAAAAATGGTTGCTAGCCTTTCAATGGAAGATATTATAACCTGTAAATTTTTGATTTTTTCCACTTTGAGGCAAATGACCTGTTCCCAAGGTTCGGTCTAAATTGAATCCAAACGAAGTTTTCTTTTAGATTTTTTAATACCCTTTTTAAGCACACTTCATTATTGAAAAAGCATAGAACTTAAATTGAACATTTTAGGCTTTTTGAAAAAGACAGTCTACAGAAGTCATAGTAAGGCTTCATGAGAGAGGAAGTGCAGAGAAAGGATAGAGTGTTGATCAATTTATGAAATGTACTATCGCGATAATTGATTTCTGAGGTCACTGAGGTTGTGAGCACCGGGTAGTACACAAAATTGAATTTAACTAAAGTCTTTAAATTTTACTTCCTTGTTACAGATGCTTGGGTACATGGTTGCCGGTATCGAAGAAATCATTGGTGTTCATGGACACGGGTTTTGGAGGGTAAGGAAACTTGCCATTATTGTATACTTTTTAACGGTACATTCTATTTGATTGAGATGTTACATTCTCTTCTTGGTGGCCTTATTCATGATATGCACCATTGCACCATGTCTTCCACGGACCCAGCAGCTGATTGGTAGAAAGTGACGTATTGGCTGATTTTACTTCACTTGCAACCAATCAGCTGTTGGTTCCGTGATGTAATGTCAGAAGACATTGCAATGGTGCATATGATGAATTCATGTTTATTTTCATACAATTTAAAGAAGCCCTATACCTGTGCTTTATGTCTCAAATACTTTTACTCTTTTTTCTGACTTGCAAGACGTGAATTGAAAAGCCCGGCGAATCTTTAATAATATGAATTGAATCCTATCCGAGAAGTGACCGAATTGGTTTCTTCGATAAATTTAATGTACCTTCTGAATTAATATGTAGAATATTCAGAATTCCTTGAATGACAGCTTGTGCGATGGGATATTCGATCTTTATGCGTGCTTTTATTTCCTTTAATAGAATTTACTGGAGCTGTTCAATAAGAAGTATTTACGTCGATGGCTGGAGAGAGATCCTGATAATCCACTCGATGACAGTTTGTTAGCGCACCAACGACGCATCGCTTTCAAGTATGGAATTCCCTGTTTTATTTGAAAGGACGACTGACAAATGGACTGACGTTTATAGACTATCTGTGTTTTAATGTGTTTTGATCATAATTTTTTTTCTTTTTTCCCATTTTTAGGTGTGCTCTTGAATACGCTCATAATCCGTCCATGGTTTTCGCAAGGTTAGTTCAATCTCAGTTTTGGTGACATTATTTTGAGGTCTTTTTCAAGATTGGCAAAAATTTAACATATTGTTTTTTTTGTGCTAGAAATTTCGCAAAACCATCCACTTTGGAATTTTATTTCCGAATTTTTGGGAAACTCCTAAGGTCTTATAAGGCCCGGTGAACGGTGAATTTCGACGGTCCAAAGCACAAAAAAATTACATTCACCGGTTCTAAAAATTACGTTCTTATCAATATACTAGACTTGCTAAGAATTCGCCGGCCTAGAATTTAGAATTAATTTGTCATACGCCAGTCTATCAAAAACAAAGCAAAACGCTTGTGCTGAATACATAATATTGTATTAAGAGCGACAACTTTATTGGAGTTAAATAACTCTACTCTACTCTTTCTCAACAGACAAAACGACGGGGAAACATTAAATAATATCAAAAAGAACGCATCGGTGGCAATGCAACTTGCACTCAGGTAACTTTATGTCTCCCTTATGAAGCGGCCTTGAGATAAAGGTAGAGTAGTCGGTGTGCAGACAGTGGGTTCGACCCCAGACGGGACTGAAGACTCCAAGAATGGGGATGAGCTGGAGTTTTTACAACATACTTTACTAATTGGTCATTTAAAGTGATTGAGATGACGCGTTCTTTAGAAAAAGTAATAAGATTCTTTTATTACATCTTAACGACCAACCAAATCAAATAAGAGCTTGTAAAAACTCCAGTTTGTCCCAAGAATGGCTTCTGCTTGACAATCAGCAATTAAAGGGACTCTTCGGTGTTTTCAGTGCATGATTCTTTCCTATGTCACTGCATTAATCAACTTTTTTATGATTGAGAACTGAGATTTAAGTTTTCCAAAGACAATAACAATGGAAAGAAGTACTTGAATTCTCAAGTCAATTGAATGACGACAAAACATCCATTTTTGTCAACGTCTTTCTTGAAAGGAAATTGCCACACATTTTGTGCATTTCCTACTGTTAATAAAGTAGAATGTAACATATGCTCCGAATTGCATTCCAGTAATCCTTGACTGTGTATTTAACATTTAGAGCGCAAGAAAAAGTGTCAACATCTGAGTGTGGTGTTCTGGATATGAATGCTTTATCAGGTACCTTTTTATCGTTATTTCTATTTTTTAGTCTTTCCCTTCCAGCGTCTTCTTAGTTTACCTGAGAGACCTAACAGCCCCTCCCCCAACATCTCAAAATTAGGTGGTGCTATAAGGTTAAAATGTTAACAATTAATATCGACAAATGAAGATAATTTGCAAGATTTTAGGTACTTCACAGAACAGTATAATGTCAATTTAGCTCAATAATGAATTGGGTTGATTGACTTGATGTTTTTGAATCTTCCTTCTAGATCGTACTATTGACGAGGAGAGTTTTTGTTCTGACGCCTTCAACCCGAGAAGTATTTCATCCTTAATTCCGAAAGCTCGAAAACAGGTAATACAATTTCTACCAGTTTTTTCATCGACAGTTAAGATAAGAAACATTATTCCAACACGAGTAAGGGATTTTCTCGTAACTAGGATCAAATTCTTGATGTTCATGACGTAGTCTTTAATACGGGAACACCCGAAAAACAACGGGCGTTTGCCACCAGCTTTAAATTCACACAATGAAACTAGTGTTTTTCGAGTGTTTCCATATAAAGATTACGCTATCAATACCAAGAATTGTAATTGGACCCTCTCGTTCCACGGACTTGGAAAAATTAATTACAATTTTCTTTTTGTTACTAGCGATTAATAATCAATTGTTCACCAAAACTGTAGCTTTTCAAAAAAAGGAAATTGAATAATTAGGTCATGAAAAACCAAATAACTTTATATGGGGATTATATTTTCTTTTCCCGGACACATTGTTTATTTTTGCCTTTCATCTTGATTACACACAGAGCAAGAAAACGTATTCGAAACGAAAGTATACGTTGAATTCACTGGACGAAGAAGAAGCTTTTGAAGATCGATTCCGAAAAATGTGAGTTACTTACAACGAATTACATTTTTTTTTGCCAATAGACGATATCGGCTTTCGATAAATGCAATGCATTCTGGTTTCTAGGGACTCTCAAAGGAATTATAATAGATCAATTATAATAGATTATAATTCCTTTGAGAGTCCCTAGAAACCAGAATGCATTGCATTTATCGAAAGCCGATATCGTCTATTAAGTGATACTGCTCATCATCGCCATATGCTTGCCATGCTTGACCAGAAAACTGATTATACTACAATGCAACTTATTTTGCTTCGCAAACTGGCCATCAGCGTTCACTTTTCTTCCATCGTCAAGAATGTTTTTCTTCTAAAGAAATAACACAATGTGCCAAAGTGGAATTTATGTTCAATTGTCAAATAAAGAATTTCAAGCCCTTTGATATCCGAGATGTTTCAATATCGAGTTCCATTTTGAACAAGATCTTGTTTCGGCATCTTATTATTTTCTTCTCTTCCGTTTTCTTTAGACACAAGGACACGGTACAACACCCTTCTGTCCATCGATCAAGCCACAAGCACCATCACCACCGGAAATCACGGCGTCACAGCAAAGGACACCGCAGTAAAGGACGTAGCAAAAGCCAGACATGGAAACGTTACCAGAACTTACGGAAGCCGAAGAAACTGTACTGGATACAAACTCAACACTAACGCACGCTGGAAATGCTAAAGTCACAACATCTACAAGCGGCAATCACCTTGACATACCGGACGGAGGTCCACCGAGTGTGCCTGACGTCGATACCGCCGCAGCGGAACACAGCGACGCCGAAAGCACCGAAGGAATTGTATTTCACGTCCAACAACCCAACGAAAAGAACCCTCTTCTAGAGGAAGAGGATCCGTACTTCCCGACTTTACCGAGCTACAGTGACTCTGGTCCGTATCTCTCGAAATATGGAAATCAACCCATCGTAGATTACCGGGAACCGAAACAATTTACGGAAAGAGATAAAGAAGACTTACAGGCGGCCAAAAGATGGCGGTCTTTTTCAATCGAAAGCGCAGGCGCGGCAGAAGACCCTTTACTATCGGACATGCAAAAACCTGACGACTGCGTAGTAGAAATTCGAAGTCCGTGGGCAGATTCACCACAAAGTCCTCCCCGTTCTTATTTAAGTGAGCTTGGTTCGGGAGCACCGAGAAAATCAGAGCGTGGTTTTAATGATGAAACTAAATTTTAAGATGGTGAGAGTCTGCTTCGGGGTTAGACATATATAGGCACTTAGAATCTGGAAGATAATTTTGTACTGGTTTCTATCTATGGTCAATTGTTGGCACCATGTTACTAAGTTTTGATATTGTGAGGTAATCCTTTAGCAAAGGAGGCTTTTTGGTATCGTCTTTGTTGCTGTTGCACTTGTAGTATTGTGGGAATTTCTTTAGTTATTTAAAAACAAAAGTAATATGATAGATAACATTTAAATTATATTTTTATATATGAGCTAGCCCTATCCAGTAATAAACTAACGCCCGTCAATAATGTGAATTTTGTACAATTACTTCAAAAAGGCCCTTCATAATTTTCTCAAGCGCAGAAATATTTTTGACAATATTGTCTTGCATTTTGTGACTCAATTGTGATAGAAAAAAACTGTCCTGTGGGCGAAAGACTGTGTATGGTACGAAAGGTCCTCGCTGGCCTTTAGTAACAAACTAACTTTATTCCTAATCTAGGTTTGATTGGTTAGGTACATTGCATTTTAATTAAATTATATATAATCAAGCATTTTGTTAATTTTAATCATTAAAAAATTAAAAACACATTTTTATATTGTTTTAAATCTTCTTTTTTTTCAAGTATTTATTTATTGTTTTATAACTATTTTAAAATGTTCTTTTCTTATCTAAAACTTGATCATTTGTTGATCCGCCGCGAAATATCACCTTTCGCGATTGTAAAAATCTTGAATAAGGTCCTTTTTTGAGTGCAACGGCTGCCTCGTTTTGATACCAATACTAAAGTAAGTAAATCCATTGAGTCTTTAACTGATACTTTTATGATTAGTGTAAACTTTTTATGAACTCCCCTTAGAATCAATTACCATGGCAATACAGTTGACGCTCTCTAATTCGACGTTGAGCTATTCGATACGCTCGACATTATTCGATAATATTGAAATTCAGTCAAAAAGAAACTCTCATAAACGACGCTCTACTATTCGAACTCCCTTATTCGATTAAAACCATATTTTCCTCGAAAATTGAATTAGAGAGCGTCAACTGTATTTTGAAAACGAGGTAATCGTTGGTCGTAACGTTATGTATGTATGGTAATTTAAAGTTTATGATTATTTTTAATAAGTTTATATTAATAATGTTATACATACGGCCTTCCTTCTAGATATATTTTTTTAATCAAATTGGAATGGAAATTTTTTTTGGGTTGTTAAAATAAAATCACTTAATTAATTATCTGGTAATAAAATAGTATTAATAATAATTAGTGTAGCAAAAACTAAATTGAAGATTGTAAAAAATGTTGAATTAGAACACTTTATAATTAAACTGAAACCTTCTTTTTGTTTCTTTGTTTTTAGAAATTTCTAACTTTTCACTGTTAAATTCTTTTGCATGGACCAAAATATTGTCGTCTTACCGTTTTCGATTGGTTTGATCATAGAGGTATAAAGAAAGACAGGAGATGAATTTGTCGGTAATTGGTCGTTAAAGTCTTTTGATTTCTTTTATGTAATAAATCAAAAGAAATTCTAGGCTCGCCCGATGAAATACGACTTTTTAGTAGAACTCAAGTTTGCTCTGAACATTCTTACTACCAGCATCGAAGATTTCTAGCCTTCTAATATACGAGAATAAAATAAAATTTAGCTCCACGAAATAAGTTTGCGTTCAATTTTGTCATCCATTAAATTTTGTTTTGAAAAGATATTTTCTCCAGCCAGAAAATAAAAAGTTCTGTATAAGCACACACAATTTCAGACCCAATTTGTAGACAAAAAGTCGATGGAGAATTTTGGAGGAAAGTATTAAGCAATAGAGTTCACCTTGAAGAAAATGTTGATCGAAAAATCTTGTCATTTGATGAAGGATTGCAAAGTTTACAGGCCTTATTTTAATCCAAATATTTTCTTACACCTATGCCAGAAACAATGAATCTCTTCTCATCTTATTTCCAACACTTAAGTTAGCCAATAAGATTTCACCTATCAACAAAAGAGCTCATTAAAAATGCACGATATATGAGATTATGAGCATGCATACCTCGTAATTTTTTTAATCGTAGGGCGAGCATGGTTACAATAGCATACTTCTCCTGTTTCTTTATACCTCCATGGTTTGATGACGCAATCGTGTGTCCGAGATTTAGACTTTTTTTATAAGAACCAGTAAAATTTTGCTGAGGCTCGGCTCTTCTTATTTTTTTGACACTTTGAGCCTCAAATTAGTCTTATCCTGTTCTTATTTTAAATAAAGGTGTAATTGAGGTAGGTTATATCAATTTTTATTCCTTTGACCCCTAAATTGCTTGAAATTTGAGTCTCAGCATTGTTCTTAAATTGTTCTTATTTTTTGGCGATTTTGAAACTCATTGTTCTAATAGAATTGTTCTTACAAAAAGAAGTCATATCCCCTAGTTTGTGCGAAAAAAAATATATCATAATTTACAAACTTACCTCATCTTTGCAATCATGAAGTCTCGCCATAATTCCACTGTGCAAAAATGTACCAGAAAAAAATTACATCCCATTTTAAGGAGATTATAATTTTAAAAGGTCAACCTCCCTAGAAATTATAAATACCCCTCGGATTTTTGGCAAATTTGAGGCATCCCTTTGAATTTTTGGTAACATGAGTTATCTCCCCTTTTGATTTTCGTCTAAATGTCACAGTGGATTTTTGCCATAATTTTTATCAAACCCCCTATAAATTTCAACAAATTCACTATAAACTCTCTTGATTTTCAAGGTTTTCTGAGAATACTCTTCTTGACGGAAAATGATAATCTCCTCAATTTAGGGGTGAAATCTTTTTCTGGAACAACCAGTAATAAACTAATTATTAAGCTTCATTGCATTCAAAAATCAAAACTTTATAAATTATCATACCGTCTTTTCGTTCAAACATCTTTTATCATTTCAGTTAAAATAAAAAATAAAATAAAAATAAATCTACAGAAAGCTCAAGAATCATTCTCATATTGGTTCGAAACTTGATCAAATGCTTGTATTGATAAAATTAAGATAATTAAAAAGATTGACAGCTCAACTTGAATTACAATCAAAGATCTACAACGAAAATCAAGATTATATCCTTCGTCTATCCAACTCACTTGATATGATATTGGTCAAAGAAAAGTTCATTACGAAATCACATGTCATGGTTAATTGTCTTAGCATGATGTTTTTGTTGTGGCAATCAAAAGGGGAATGGGGAGAGTTTGGATGAAGGAAGGACGATGCGTTATTTATATGGATGCTTACATTGGAGTTTTATGGTGGAGAGAGAGAGGTTCGTATCAAGCTTGTATCTATTTTCACACAGAACTTAGTTATTCTACATTCTTTTATTTAATACTCACGATCTTTCTAGACAGAATGGATGTGAGGAAAAATATGATCTCAAGAATTCATTGAGGATTTTCTATTTTTGCCAGTTTTCTTTTAAAATGTGAACGCAGACTAAACTTAATTAAGTATATTTAGTAGACTACCTTATCGGCTCTTTTTACGCCGGCCCTTTTAAACTGTTGAAAATTTCATCGACCATCGAAAATCGTTGATTTTCGTGAAGTTTTGGATATAGAGTAAAAAAATGGATAGTTTTCATCCTTTAATTATGCCTAACATCCTTTAAATTGAGAAAGAATAGGCAAAAATTAACGCCGCTTTAAGGTAAAAAAATTGCAAAGTTTTGGCCCTTTTTACGCCGGCTCTTTTAACACCGGCCCTTATTACGCGACGACGAGCCTAAAAATAACGCCAATAAGGGCCGGTGTAAAAAGGGCCGATAAGATATTGGTAATGTGCCATTTTTATTTTCAAACAGATCCGTAGTGTTTATAGTTTTATTCGGGTACGGTTCAATCCCCAGTAAGGTCATACCAAAGACTTTGTACTTGGTACAAAAATGCCTCTCTGCTTGATGAAGCTCAGCAATTAAGAAAGGGATCAAGGCCAAGTCAAGTAATCCAGGGTGGAAGAGCGTTGCCTTCCTTCGGATAGATTAGCTATCGAAAGAGGAGCCTCCGACTGCGGTCGTAATTCTTGATATGCGCAAGTCATTTTTCTAGCGGAAACACCCTAAAAAAGCCGGGATTTGACCTCTCTCTGTTACTAAAAATAGAAACACAGAGGTCAAAATCCGGCTTCTTTGGGTGCTTCCGTTAAAAAATATGACGTCATCTTGACTTACGCATATCAAGAATAAGACTTATTTCCTAAACAGAACAGTTTTTCAATAATTTCAAAATTACCATTCAATTGCAGCCATTTCACTTAAAATCGCCACCTTCGACTCACTTGCGCTTTTCAGGGTCAAAAAACGTACAATAAAATGCATAGGATTGCTCCGTTATTCTTAAATTTTTATTCAAACTCCAAACGTCTTCGACTTTTTTCTAAATAAGAAAAGGTGAAGTCTCGCCTTATTTGTACTCCGCATTTGGGACTACGCATTGAATCTAGCGCATTTGTTTGTTTTTGCGCTGCACATTTTTCAAAAACTGGTGATAAATTTTACTTTTGACCGACGTATTTTTCACATAAACGTCAGCGGGGAAAGACATTCTCCTCTAGCCCTCCAGGATCCTCAGTGATTTATGCACTGTTCTGTCTTATCAATTCTTTTGAATTTATAATTTTATATACTAGTAATCATCCCAAAATTGGACGTTAGGGAACAAAGAATTAGGCTCATGGAAAATCGATTATCTCTTGCCTGTCAATTAGTTGAGCTAATTACTAAAAATGACATTAAGTTTGTGCAATGTTTTGTCCTACAAATAAAAAAACGTCAAAATATAAGATTTTAATCAATTTTATCTGACTTAGATTAACTTAATCAAGGCTGTTTTAGATTTATGTCTACTTTCTCTTAAAAGCTAACTCTTTTGGATTGTTTGTTTTTTGAAATGTTGAAATATGTTTTTTTTGCAGAAATACTCTTATGCTTTATCTTTTATGTTTTAACCCTTTAAGTGCGAATGTTGTATATATCAAACATAGTAATGCCTAGTTTGAGTTAGAAATCGTCATTTTTGGTCTAACTCGTAGGAATCGGGTTGGGCTTAATACACCCCTGTCTCAGTGCCCCGGTGGCCTGATTTCAGTACATGATTTTTTTCAGTACATGGTTTCAGTACATGATTTTTTCCTACGTCACTGCAGTAATCAAATTTTTATTGCACTCATTTGTGAATTGAGATATAAATTGAATAAAGACAGCGACAATAAAAAACAGTTCTTGAATTCCCAAGCCATTTAGGATGATTACAAATGAGTGCAATAAAAATTTGATTACTGCAGTGACGTAGGAAAAAATCATGTACTGAAACCATGTACTGAAAAAAATCATGTACTGAAATCAGGCCACCGGGGCACTGAGACAGGGGTGTCTTAATGGCCAAGCAAAAAAACTAATCAAAAGTGAGCTTTTTCAGCGATATTTTAAGCTAAAAATGGAAAAATTTGACAAAAATCCACTTTCTTTAGATTTTGACCGTTTTTTGACCATTTTTGGTCAACGAGTGATCCTAGAACCTCCAAATTTGGCCCTGATTAACTTGATTCTGTCCTCCAGCGAATTAGTTTGAAGTTTAACCACTCGGCACCTTTCTATCATTCACCTTTCTACCCCCTCCTTAGCTGCCGCCCACCCGCCCTTCCTGAATCGGTCGGCGCCGAAGGCGCCTAAAAGAAAGAGGAAACTCTAAGCTATTCAACGGGCTATAAACGAGCTTCCGACTCCTTCTAGATCCGGAGATATAAGCCTTTAAAGTTTGAACTAGCGATTTTCTTTAAAAAACTTAGAAAAAAATGACCGTGGCACTTAAAGGTTAACTAAGTTCATTGTTTTAATTCTATTCGTACTAGGGGGTGGGGGCTTTTTCTGTTCGGTGGTGAAACTATAGTTAATAACTCCTGAAATAAAAGAGCTATTAACATGAAATATTCTGTAAATTACTAACTTTTATTAAGCTTCAAAATAAAATAATTTACACCCAGTTACACCTAAAAAGATTCACACCTTATAAGCATGATGACATTTCTGACAGTACAGTAAAAGGTGTCATAGAAATTGACAAAAACTCTGGGAACTTTTATTCTAAAGACTTTGTTAGCAAACAATAGCTATTTAGCAGAACAAAGGAAATTTTATATGACAAGCATCTTGTGTGCCAAATTTCATCCAAAAATACCAACTAGGTCAAAAGTTATGAGGTGGTACAGAAAAAGCAACCCCCCCCTATTTCTGAACCGCCCCTAAAAGCTTGTATGAATAGGGTTAAGTAACGCTTGACTGCTGCCCAAAATCAAAGGTTTTCTCAAGTTTTATAGACTTGTATAGACTACAAGTGACTAATTTTTTTTGAATTTTCTTTTGCAACCCTACCTGCTACTCATCGAGATAAAGTAACATGTATAGCACGCCTTTTTTGACCTTTTTTGGGGAGATAATAATCCTCTGGGATAGACTTTTGTTATTTATGGTGTTATTGAGTGAAGGTCGGTGAATTTTTTCTAAGACCAAATGTCAGTTATCTTTGTTTTTGTTACGGATAGGTAGTGTTTATTGATTTCGGACCAAGAAAACGGAGCAGTTCTGCCCTGATGAAAATAGAGTGTAGCGAAGATATTTCAATCTGTTTTGCTTTGTAACGTTTTTTTTTTTGAAATTCACTTCGGAACTGTTTTGTTTCGGAGCGATACAAAACCTAACGTCTCAACATGGTCTAGGAATTCTCCCTTAGTCCTACAGGCCTTGGAATCTCAAGGAGATCTACGCCATTTTCAAAAATCTATAAAGATTTGCGATCACTCAAAAGAAAAGACATTGGGTACGGGTTCATATTATTTTCATACATTTTGAAGAAGATAAGTCTAAAAAATTCTAATGATCACTTCTTAGTTTCTTATGGAAAGACAAGGATGAAAATAAGCTGAATAAGAAATCGTATCATACAGTTTTTTAGCCTGAGAAAATTTTTTCCCCCTTTTCTCTCGTAAAGTTTAATGTTCCGTGTGTGGTTTTTCCCCTGAAATAAAAACGAAGAACAAAAAAGAAAAGCAATAGGAAATGTAAGAAAAATATGCTCTTGTTGTGTTATTTAGTTAGAGTGACTTCTTTCTTTCTTTTTTTTCCCACTATTTTTGAAGATGGAGTTTTTGTCAATGTGGACAAGAAAATATATGACTTTTTTTAAGACAGTAATAATCAGGTGGCCCAATTGTTTACTGGTACAGTATACACAGTATTTTTCAGGTTTTTTGCAGAAAGATAGAGGGTAAGGTACTCTAAAAGGTGGCTGGAGTATTTTTTTTTCTTTTGCCTTTAAAAAATACGTATATTTGCGTAGTGAGTCCTAGTTCCAGGCTTTTCATTGATGAAGTTTCTCAGAACTTAATCAAGACAGATAGATGACGAAAATGAAAAGGCAAGTGTTTTTACTAATCCTTGCAGAACTCCTGACGTGAAGCCAAAATACGACGAGTTATCTCGTAATGATTATATGATCCGTCCTCTTAAACGAAGAAGAAATTCCTCCTTTTTCAAATAGCACTGTGCAGAAACTGCTGTTCTCATCATGCGAGACTCGGATACCATGATGTATGCAAAGTATCATTATTCATAGTCTAGCAAATTCAGACATATTAGAAATAAAGCAAAAAGTAATGGCAGAGCTTCTACCCCCCCCCCTTCATTCAGGGGGGGGGGGTCGTGGGTTTTGATGAACCAAAAGCAAGGGGGTGTTAAAAGTATGACTTTCCTAAGGGGGGTTGCCAGTTAAGGGAGGGGGGCTTCTTACCTAAGGGGGGTCTTCTTAGATAAGGGGGGATCTTCCTCGAATTATGCAAAATTTCAATTTTTTATTTATACTGATTTTCTAAGGGGGGGGGTGTGAAATTTCAAATGAATTTCCTAAGGGGTTTAGCACTTAAGGGGGGGGTCCTCTTACCTAAGGGGGGTCTTGACCCCTCTAGAAACTATGAATGGAGGGAAAGTCTAAACCCCGTAACAATAATCGTATTATCATATAACGCCTATACTACTGTATTACACACATTATAAACGACTCCAGTCTACATTATTTATAGAATTATATTTCATATTTATTTTTTCTATTGACCTCTACGAAATAATTCCAGGATGTACAAAAAGTCTAATCTTCATCTGTCGTTCAGTCGTCAGAAGAGATGGACAGACTAGACGTTACCTTGGTCTTTGTCCTGTAGGTATCAACTCGAACTACGCGAGAGAGCATATAGCGTGTCACCAACGTGGAACGGGGGTAAGAACCACCTTACGCCTTCACACAATGCCTTAAGTATCACCTACACTCTTGTGTCAGAGTACTGATACCCCATCCCCCATTCGCTTGGTATGGGTTGAACCGGATGAGTGTGTGTTTATTTACCATGTAACCGTGTGGTACTTTATTGGGAATCGAACTCGGAAGTCAAGAGCCATGGCCACCACACTACCCCCGGTCGCTATACCTTCTTTAAGTGAGTGTCTTTGTAAAGCATCGCAATGCCGTTGATTGTTTCACTGTGGAGTTCCATAAGCAAGTAGAACCCTTCCGCACTTCTTTGTCACTCTTCCCTTCATGAGGGTCTTTTCCCCTACTCATCCCTTTAAGTGATTTTTGGGACGAACTATCTCTTTTAAAAAGGCTGATTCAAACTATGAAAACAGTACTGCCCTTAAATAACATGACTTTTAATAAGAACAAAAATTTCCCATTAATGTTATCAGCCCTTGATCGGAGTTTATCAATTTGTGAAAAAATGCCTAAAGTTTATGCATTATGCAAAGTTAATTTAGATCTTATCTCGCACAAAAGGTATCAGAAAATTGACATGATATGATGATTTTGTCATAGTTTTTTGAACACTAATTAATTCAAGAATGCCGTTGACGTTATAATGATTTTGCTAAAAATTATGCATTGGAGGCATATATTAGTGACCTTATCCTGGGTAGACAGGATGTTTTGCGGACGCATTGGTTATTGTGGCTGGTAAAAATTGACGTTTGGTAATTAATTCTTATTGTGAGTTATGCTCTCACTAACTGATCCTAATACTATAATCTATTTATATTTGATGCTGTGAGACTGGAACGAAAAGCTAAGGGGTTATTCATTAGGGGATTGAAGCCAAAGTCTTTAATGAAAAATGACACTAAAAGATATTGATGGAGGGCCATTATGTAATAGATAATAAGTCAGGCTATTACGGTGGTTTTTACATTTTGGTGAAAAACTAAACCCTAGTTTCTCTAGCAGATTTATCTCAACCTTGGAAGAAAATTTAGGAACCTATTGATTCTTTGAAGCCCCGAAAGGAAAAATTGAACAATCTGACTTCAAAAAGTTAAACTTTTGAGTTTTGTATTTAGTTTTATGCGGGCAATATATTTGGTTCATTGGTTTTTAAGAGGTATCGAAATTACTCAAATCAACGTAGGCTGCATGGTTTTCGTGTGATTTTCGTATTTATTGCTATAAGCAGCTCTTCCGATTCACCTAAAGATCAATACACCTTGATAGTTCAAATTCGCACGCAGTTAACCACAGTGGTGACTACGATATAGACACCATCCCCTAAACTCCAAGTTAAAGATATTAATTTTCGTTATGTAGAAAGGAGGTGCGCCTCTATGCTGACAAAGTATAATTAACTAAAGAATCACTCAACATGTATGATCGCGAGGCGTGGGAAAGGGAGGGAATTGTTCTTTCTATTGTTTAAAAATGCTGTGTAAACGAAATGGTAGGGGATGCGTAGGTATCTACGTAGGTAGGTAGGTAGGAGATAAATCATGTCCTCCAAGAATATTTCAAAAAGTTTTCAACAATTAAACTGAATTATGAAACTCTCAAATCCTTGAATACTAAATCACAATCTGAAACTTCATGCTATGTCAAAAAGAACATTTTTTGGCAGATCATAATAGTTCATGTCAGCTAAATTCTAATAAAAACAATGGATTAGAGTATGCTTGTCTGAGCAGAAGATTATAAGTTCAATCAGGTCAAATACCTTAAAACCAGATGAGATGGAGTTTTTATAGGATACTTTAATAATTGATCATTTGATGTAATAAAAATGACGCGTTCTTTAGAAAAAGTAACAAAATTGTTTTATTACTGGTTAACGACCAACCAAATCAAATATAAGAGCTTGTAAAAACTCCATCTCTTCCCCTCGAAACTGTCAAGAAGGCGGGTATTTCATAATTTAAAGCCCTCGCGTTTTTCTTTTCATATTCAGTCCAGAAATTTCTTACTATTCCTCTGTCTTGCTTCATTATGTATTTGGTTTACGGCTTAGCAATGAAATGTAACAGACAATAATATTGGTAAAATTAGCAATACCATACTTTCCTTTCAGGGATTTGCTTGCATAAAGTATTATTCTGATTAATCTAAAACTCCAATTTGTTGCATAAAAGTGTTGCTGGAGTGGAGTCTTTATAACTCGGACACGCAAGGGGACACAAGTTTGTTCGAGCTGAGGAAATCTCGAGTTATTGAGTAAGGCTCATTAAAGCATTGTTAACTGAAGGGACAATAAAACTTGTTCGAGATAAAGGAGACATTAGAGTTATAGAGGTTCAAGTTAAAGACACTCCACTGTAGTTTTAAATAATAATATTTTAAACTAAAAACGACCAAAGAGTTTGTCCTGTAAAAAGGATGACAAGACAATTGGCACTCCAATTATTTTTTTTGTTGATGCTTGTTAAAATAATGCATGTGTCAGCATGACTGTAAGGTTTTGGAGTGGGCTTTTGTAATAGAAACAGTGTTTTTACGCGCGTGGTTTTCTGTTATTACCTGCTCTCTCTCTCTCTTCCCTCTATTTTTTCGGCACGCTGTACTTTTTTTATAAGAACCCACTCAACCTTTAAACACTTTAACATTGGTCATCATCACAAAATCAATATAAACCACTATTATCTGAGAGAGTTCAGCTAATAAACTAAAGCTGCTAAAAATAGTTTATGTATGAACTTAATTACTCTAAAAATTCCTTTTGAAGTGACTTTGAGGCATCTTCTCGTAAAAACTTGATCTCATACAAAAAATAATTTCATATTACTGTGTACTATGGTTTTACTCAAACAAACAAAAGTCTTACCTATGCTATGTATAGCTCCCCTTGCGGCTATTAGAATTTCATTAAAAGACAAAGTTTTCTTATAAAGATATTGTACAATCACAGCTTTCCTGATACTTTTATATCATCACTAGACACTACTCAACGTTTATGTCTCTCTTTAGCCTGTTTAATTCATAATATGAAAATTTATTCTCTATATTATACACTCTCTGCTGGAAATATTATTTATATCATCAGTTTGATTCGCTCCTAGTGAATTTTCTTTGGAATGCCTATAATATGGAAGTTTAAGAAAATTCTTTTATAATGGTATCTGTGTTGATATGGTTCTGTAAGTTTTATGAAGGAGTCTAGGTTTTTAGCCTTTATTTATATCACTCGAATTTTCGAAACCTGAGCTGATGCTGTTTCTGCAGTGCTGTCTAAGATCCATAATTCTGAATCTGGTTGCTGTGACGAAATTTGTCAAATTTGTTTTGATAAGGTGTTCACCTTACTCACCTTATTTTGTCTTTACTTACTGATTGCTTTGCTGTGCATTAACACTTTCACTTTCGATTTCCGCCACTAAAATTTAGGATTCTGCGAGCTTTTCAATCCAGTATTCTCTGTGGTAATGAAGTCGCGCTAAGAGTATAAAAAGTAGCTAGTTTACGTATCAGTCTTTTTTTGTGACGGAGACGGCCAGCCTTTGATTTGTCTAGATCCCGATCAACTGAGGACCACGGTAAATCAGCACTTTTACCGTTCTCAATTTTACGGATCTAAACTACAGGTTATTCAAAATAACTTCAGTCATTCCACCGTCCTCAAAAATGTACATACATAAACTCGCTAGTAACTGACCGTCTACGCTGTAATTGCAAAACTGTTTTTAATTTCGATGTTTTCCAAACAAGTTAAGACCAGCCGTCTCAGCTATCATCATAGATGTTTTGATTGATAGGTGCATAAGTATTTTGTACGCTCTTTTGTTATTTATACAAGTTCTAAACAACCTCTCTTAACATATAAAATTCTTAAATAAATCCAGCCTTTTCACGTTGGAGTTAAGAAATATCTTATTATAGAGTGACCGTTAAAGCACTGATGTAAAAGATACCACAATTTGTGTTTTACTGTACAGACCACTCTCTCTAATTCGCACTTCTATAAACCAAATCTTTTTGTAATCCGATGTTGGTCTCTTCAGCTGAAAAATGGTATGAAATACTCTCCATAATTCGAATCTTTCTCTAATTCGAAGTAGATTGGTGATCACTTGAAGATAGAATTAGAGAGAATTAACTGTAATATTTTTCTTCTTTAATTCGATCTTCAAAGGATAAAGACTTTGCTACACTCTTATAAAAAAAAATGTGTACACTCTTCTTTGGAATCAAATACTCATGTATCTAACACTTTATTTCTGCTGAAGTGAAAGCTACATATCTTTTATCCCAGTACTAAGGCGAAAACAAAAAAATGTACTTTAAGGGCAGAAACTTTCGCGGGCAGAAACTTTCGCGTTTTTCGCGTTTTTGGCATTTTTTCGCGAAAGTTTCTGCCAGGTAAGAAATTAAACAATTAATCGCACAATGGGTTATTTTTTCTTATTTGGCACGCCCTCAAAGACAGCAATTAATCGTTAATTGCATCCTATAGAGAGCAATTAATCGTCACATAATAACTCGTACAATTCGAAAATTGCACTCGTGATTGTTTTGTTTCGAATTTTTCTCGTCCTTTCGGACTCGGAAAATTAATAACAAAAAAATCACTCGTGTAATTATTCTCGAATTGCACTCGTTATCATGTGATTACATATACAAATTCGCGAAAGTTAATTTCGCGAAAAATGAAATTTTCCTAAAAATCGCGAAATTTTTTCCAAGTTTTAAAAGCCGAGGGGAGTCGATATTATCGATATTTTCGTGACTAGGATTCGGAATGAGAGGAAGAAGTGAAAATAGTTTCATTTATTAGCATATCACTCTTTCGATTGAAGAAAAAAATGAGATTTGAAATAATTTTTTATTCACTTTCCCTAGCCTCTCGCGAAAGTTATTGCTACTAAAATTGAACATTCACAAAAAACGGCGAAAGTTTCTTCCCTTAAAGTAGTGTTTCTGGAAACCGGCCGGGTGAAAAAAAATAATTTTCTCACCCGGCTGCAGACTTTGTTAGTAGTTGATACACTACTATTCAGGGTTTACTTCATACTGTTTGTACATAAAAGTTAAATCTTTAAAGTTCTATTTCAATGATCTTAAGTTATCAAAAATAGCAACAAAGATTTTTTTTCCGGCCGGCCGCATGAGAACTTTTTTCCTTGACCCGCATTCCGGAAACACTACATTTTTTTATTTTCGCCTAATTTCACTTTTTTACTATACCTCTTATATGTCACAACTGACCCAAAATTATATCCCTCATATACCGTTTGAATATTTTGATAAATCACAAATTTATTTGGATATACATATAATAAAAATCAAATATATTTTGATTGTACATAATCTTTCTTGTTTTTGTTTTTTTCAGATATAATTACGTAACGATGACGTCGACACAATGTCCAAAGCTCTAACTGTAAAATGGTTCGTAAAACACAAACGGCATGGCTCCTCCTTGTAGCTGTTATATTAAGCTGCGCCTCTTACGCCCTAGCAGCTGGCGGTAATGGGACGGGGATTGTGATTTTCAAAGCAGAATTCCATCACGTGGCAAAACCGTTTGTTGTTTGCGCATGGGTACTAGCAGCAAGTATTGCCAAAATCAGTACGTGTTTTGTATTTTAATCATGATATGCACTACTGTGATGACGTCACTAAATTATTGAATATAAGCGATACACATTCCGTGTATGTCGTTACTCTTAGGTGCCTAATAAACACCCCCTCTCCCGGACCCACCCCACCATTATTAACTTTTTGGACCTACCTGGAGGTCCTATAAATTAACCCATGTTCGTCCGTCCGTCCGTCCGTCCGTCTGTTACCAGCTTTTCTCAGGATTGGATCATTAGTTTTTTCTGATTTTTGGCACAATGATGCAAAATGGCAATGCCCAAAATTTGACGGAGCCCGATTTTCGGAAAAAAAAATTTTCCGGCCGACAATGCCGGATATATTCCGGAAAAACTGTTTTTTTGGCATTTTCTCGAGATTTTATCATCAGTATTATCTGATTTTTTGCTCGAAGATGCGTAATAACAATGCCCAATATATGGGCGAGTCCGATTTTAGAGAAAAAATTTTTACCGGCCGAAAATGCCGGAAATATGCCGGAAATCGCCGTTTTTCGGGATTTTCATTGGACTTTTTCCTTATAATTGGTTGTTTTTCATTCAAAAACATTATTAATAGCAATGCCCACCATTAAATATGTTTCAATTTTCAATAACATTGATTTTTGAAGCCGGAACTATTCAAATATCGCCGGAACAACCTGATTTCGCCGGAAAGACAGTATTTCTTGAATTTTTCGAGCTGTACTTATGAAATTTTGGACACTGATGCAAAATGACAATACCTAAAATGTGACGGAGCCCGATTTTCGAAGAACTTTTTTTTCCGGCCGAAAATGCTGGAAAAACCGGTTTATGACATTTTCTCGAATTTTCATCCTTATTTTTCTCAGATTTTTTGAAAAATGATGCGTATTCGCAATGCTCAAAAAATGACCGCGCCGGAAATTTCCGTTTTTGCAGATTTTCGTTGGATTTTTCCGTTTTAAGTCTTTGTTTTTTTCAAACAAAAACATTATTTATAAGAATGTCCACGATTAAGCATGGTTCAATTTTCAATAAAACTGATTTTGGTACTGGAACTTTCTAAAAATCGCCAGAACAGCCGAGAATCGCCGGATTTCATTAATTTCTCGAGTTGTTCTTGTTCTTTATTTTTTTATATTTTGACCAGTTATGTCCCATGTGTTTCATTGTTTCAATGTTCATTGATTAGTTTGATAACCAGGTAGGTCCATAAAAGTATCACTTGTTTAACATTATTTCACCTTTTTTGCAGAACAGTATCTTCTTTCCTCTATAGATAGCCTGTAAAATAAATAGTCTAATAAAAACATTTTTTTTTTGTAATGGGAGGTATTTAGAGGTACAATTTCCAATCATCGGCAATTAGACCTTCCCCCAATTTATTATAATTAGAAGATTTCTCCAAAACAGGGGGTGGCCCTGTTTATCACAAACACTGCCCTTCTCGGTACCTGAGAGTAATATGGAATGATAAATGTTCATTGTTTTATGCGAAGTCGAGCAGGTTTACTTATCTGCAAACTTGTCCCATAATGTCATGTTCTAAAAAGTGAAATCACTTCGAGTCAAGTTTAATAGAACTGTTAATGATCATGATTGTAAAATTCTTTTCTAGTATTTCATCATTTCGAGAAGTTATCATCCATAGTGCCCGAATCATGGTATGAGTATTTTTCATTGTCATTTAATCTTGGTCTAGGACATTGGTTTCTAACTACTTGACTGGATCGGACCTCCCATATATGAAAGGAAGTGTGTCCAGTTTTTAAGCTGACTAGTCTGCCGTTTTCACTGTCACCGACAGCGCGATTCGATTGTTGTGAGGCTCAAACGTTCAAAAATCTGAGGTAAATTAGAAAACAACATGGCGGACAAGTCGACTGAAAAACTTATTTAGGAAATCTCTGTGTGTAAAAGACTTATTTTTGTAGTTTAGAAGCACCAAAGCTTCTCTAATTTCCAAAAGTTTCGATTATGTTTGACAAATATTCTATGTCTGATGGTGATATCTTGGTTGATTTGTCTTTCTATTTTTTTAGTTTACTCATCTTACTTGGTGTTCCAATAGGCTTCATACTTGAGTGAGTCAAATTAATTTTTAAAAATTTTCAGCTTCACGAACTCAGCATATTACAGTAAAGTCGAACCTCTATAACTCGAATGTTTTCTTAACTTGAACAGTTTAATGGTCTCTTCAGTTAAAAATGTCTTTATGATCCTTACTCTATATCTCGAAATACGTGTTCGAGTTATGGTGACTCCAAATTGTGGGATTACCTCCTGTCCATCGCTATGTACCGCAGTCAACGATGCGTGTCACCAGATGCCCTTGGGGTAGATGGTAGTTGTATAAGTTTTTATAAGAACATCCAAAATTTTTGGAGCTTTCCTATTTTCTTAACATGTTCTTATTTTCACAATTTTGAGTATTTTTGTCCATTTTCCTAAAGCGAGTGTTTTACAGTCTGTGAAGCCTTGAAATATTCATAACTTATTCTTGATATTTTTGCCATCGAAACATTATGTTCTTATATAGTTTGTTCTTATAAAAACATGAATCATTAAATAAAAAGTAATCTCTTTGGTTTGTATCATTGCAGAGCAGCCGGTGTAACGAGTGAAGCAGAAAATACAATCTTGACAACAGATCTCTTCTTCTTTTATCTCTTACCACCGTAAGCATTGGTTAAGCACCTTTCACATTTTTCTTTTTCCTTTTTGCTTTTTCTTTTTTGCCTGCTGTTAAATTTTCAATCTTAATGGCTAACCTCTATAGATAGTTTAATTATGTACGCTTTTCATGCTTGGTGATTTGAAGTTAAGTAATTTATCGAGCGTCCGCCAACTAGACGAGAGAAGTATCAACTTTTTGATATAATTATTTGAACAGGATCCTTTTCTTAAAATCGGTTCCGACGTACATTATGAAAAACATTAAACTACACACAATGGTATAATGAGTTTTATCTAAAGTTTTTGAGAAATTGACCCGTTTACTAAACTGTCCGCCAACCGGTTTAATGACTCTATCTGTATGATTTTATAAACATAGTCTAACACGTTCATAAATACAAAAATTAGTTTGACAGTATCTCCCATTATAAGATAGAAGAATCAAAATTCCTTTGTTTCAGAATCATCCTAGATGCCGGTTATTTCATGCCAACCCATACATTTGTGGCAAATATTGGCACAATTCTTCTTTATGCCGTGTTTGTATGTAATTTTTTTATTTTCCTATAAACGTGTTTCCCACTCAAGGATACAAACAATCTCGTACACAGTATATTCTCTGTTTATTCGGCGTCCATCAAATACGTCGTAAACCCTAGTATATAGGGGCACGAGGTCGGATACAAACTGTTTAAAGATTTTTTCCATGACCTCGGGTGTAAAGTCAATGAAATGAATACGGTTTTGTTTTATAATTACAAAGACATGGCATTCTCCTGTCGGGTGGTTTTCTAAGGGTTCGACTTATTTACCGCGGCGAAAAATGAAGTTTGGACTCATTTACCAGATTTCGGCATATGAAGACATGAGTGACAGGATTGCACCATTGCTTTCAACTTGATTTTTCTGAAAACTATCGGAAATATAAATACTATATACAGTACGCGGAGTGTAGCAGCTTGGAGTTCATAGATGTAAAATTATAAAAATAGTGAAATCTCTCATGCCTTCAAATAAATAAAATTGAAAGTACGGAAAGGGTTAACTAAAGTCTATTCACGATAAGTGTGCACTCTTTTTTCTTTTACCTATAACTTTTGAAGGAATTCTTCAATCTTTATAAATTTGGTATCATTGGAAAGATATTAGTGAGTGGAACAATTTGAAATAAAAAAAACTTTAAAAATATTATAAAAATGAAGATGAAAATGAAGAAGAAAAAAATGAAGATCTTGTAGAAAAGTGCTATAACTATCATTTTTACTGAAGTGAATCCTTAATCATCGAACGTCATCACTGTGAAAAAAATTCTCAAAAATAATCATTCAGTCAAAAGATATCAAACAAAGTTATAAGCTGATTGACGTCTAAAAACGCTGTTTTCTGCAGTTTTTTGCTGTTTTTTGGGGTCAATCACTTATTAACTTTGTATCATAACTTTATATTGAATAAATATTTTAATGAAATTTCTTCACAGTGATGATCTCCTAAGATCAAAGAATTTCTCCAGTGAAAATGAAAGTTATAGCACTTTTCTACAAGATCATTTTCTTCTTCGTTTTCATCTTCATTTTTAGAATTATTTTAAAGATTTTTTTATTTCAAATTGTTCCACTCACTAATATCTTTCGAATGATACCAAATTTATAAAGATTGAAGAATTCCTTCAAAAGTTATAGGTAAAAGAAAAAAGAGTGCACACTTATCGTGAATAGACTTTAACTTATTGTATTAGACATAGCAAAAGGTATATGACGATGCAGTTTTATGAACAGTTTCTGTCGAATGAGAATACCAGCAACCTTTTTGCTGCGAAATAATATTTTCTCATGTTTTTTCGGTTACATTTTAGGGAACGATATTCAACACATTTGCAGTTGGTAAGCTTTGTTATATGTTTAATCTGTTTTATTCCTTTAAAACTGCGTTCCGATTTAACGGTTTTGTATCACTCTGATATGATATTCGTTTACGGATAGAAACTTTTTATATTGGTTTAAAAGCGTTTAGAAGCATGAGAACGGAGCACTTTCATCTTGGTGAACATAGTGGAGCGAAACCGATTCGATCCTTTTGTTTTCAGAACTGTTTGTGTACGATGTGGAACCGCAATGTCTGAACAGACAACGAGACGTAACGTTTCAGAGTTAAATTTTCCTGTTTTGCTGTTTTTAAGCAGCCAAGCCTAAAATGAAAGGGGACATAAATCATACTCTTTTTTTTAGGTCTTGCTTTATGGGGAATATCGGGAGTTGCGGGTTTCGACATCAGTCTGCTTCAAGGGCTTTTGTTTGGTTCGCTCATCTCTGCCGTTGATCCCGTAGCCGTAAGATATTTTATCCGTATTTTCATTTGCACAAAATAGTTGTTTGACAAAGCGTAGAACCCTCGTATATCTTTCTATTTGTTCTGAATGTGGAGCATCCAATATGATCAATAAAAAGGATATGTTTTGATGGTATAAAGGGAGTCGCTTATTTTGAGACTATTATTTCTACTTTAACAGTATTAAAGTAAATCTGCGACCGTAGTCGGAGGCGACCCGAAAGCTCCTCTTTCGATAGCTATCTACCCTAAGGTAGGGGAGGGCTTCACTCTTTCTCCCTGGATTGCTCCTGGATTACCCTTGATCCTTCTCTGAATTGCTGAGCATCAAGCAGAGAGGCGTCAAGTACCATTTTGGGAATCTTTGCTATGACCCGGCTGGGATTGAACCTTGGGCATCGTAGTTGGATACCCATCACTGCACTACGGTCGCTTTTCCACGAGTATTAGAGCTTATTGATCTAAGGTTAATCGGATTACTTCTCAAAAATTCCCTCTGACTTTTCTTCCAATTGTACCACTCCATTCATAGAAGGGCGACCAATATCGTACATCCACCCACCGTTAACCCCTCCCCCTGTCAAGTGGAGTCACTTCACAAATTTTTTGGAAAGATGCGCAGAGAAACAAACCTTTTATTTTTATTTTTAGGTGTTGGCAGTTTTTGAAGAAGTTCATGTCCACGAAATCTTATACATGCTGGTGTTTGGCGAATCTGTACTTAATGGTAAAAAAATATTGGGTGTTATACCTATTACATATTCTAGGGTTGAAATAGATTAGTTTGAAATTTAACCAATTTTGGCAAAGCTGTCAACCTGATCTTGATCCAAGCAAATATTACTAGGTTACAATAACTTTTTATATAATAGTGTATTGTATTTTAGATGCTGCATCTGTTGTACTTTACCGAACGTTTGAAAGTTTGATTGCTGGAACAGTCAATGCAGAACAGGTATCGAGTTTTTGGAGTTTGAAAAATGTTTCTGGTGACTTCTCCTTTCTATTGTTTAGTACGAAGCATTCTTTTGTCATCAAAGTGTTTTATTGTAGCAAGTAAACAGTCTAAAATCAGTTTTGAAAAACGCATTTCTCAGATTAACCCTCTTTTCTCAGACCCGGTGGGAGCTCCTCCCACTGAAAAAGATATTGGCCAGAATATTGTCCCCAGTGGAGAAAATTATACTCCACTTTTTTCCCAACTGAAAGTAATCGAATAAACAAATCCTCACTGCAAAATATTGTGGTATTTTTCAAATCCCCAGCCATGAATAAATAGGGACTATCAATCTCCATCGAGTTTCATTCCGTTATTTTTACCCCCACTGGCTGAAAAAGTCCTATCGGTTCTTTGAGAAAAGTGTGTTAGCTCATAATGAATCTCACTCTTTCTGCTGGTTTCAGATTAATCCGTTATACTAATTTCCTATTTCTCAGATTGGTTTGGCATTCGCTTCTTTTCTTGTTGTATCACTTGGCGGAACATTAATCGGAATCATATTTGGCCTTTTGACAAGTTTCATCACTAAATTCACAGAACATGTCAGAGGTAATGTGATGGTGAATTTTGTTCTCAATTCGTCGCAACTTCTCTACTCGTCGCCAATAGATTTGTCTGAAGTCAACTCTCTCTTATTTGAACCTCTATAATTCGAATCTTTCTGTAATTTGAAACATTGCCCCCCCTCAAGTTAAGAGTAGTTAAAAATGCTCTCTATATTTTGAATTTTTCTCCAATTCGAGAAAAAAATGTTAGTCCCTTAAAGATCGAATTAGAGAGAGGCCACTGTATGAGTATCTGCTTTGTTGATAAAAAAACTCAAGTTACCGACTCACTGAGGAAATAGGTAAATCAACGCTTTTACCGTCCACGATCTTGCAGGTTTTTCCTAAAGGCCGGTCTCCACTTGCGCGCGCTTCAATCAGCTTCAATCGCACGTTTTCGAGCAAAGCTTCCACGTTATTGGTCAAAAGAAAAAGGATTGAAGCCAAAAGATGTGATCGCAGCGCGCGCAAGTGAAGACCGACCTTAAGTAATCGCTTCAGCCACTGCTTCTCCCTCAAAAGGCTAATAAACTCGCTCATGTTCGTCCTTCATCTTCATAGTTGGTATTTAGCTTATGTAGCTTAAATCTGACAATTGCTTTGCATGAGAACTTTCTAGATAGAAGTAATAGGTACTGTTTTAGTTTTTTACCGAGGGGTAAGACTGCTGAAAAGATGGATTTTTAATATGCGTGTCACGAGTTAAGCATGTGAGTTGCAAGTTACTACTGAATGTGTGAGTTACGAGTTGCGCTTTTCAAGAAAATAAAAATGAGATTTGCTAATGGAAAAATGCGGGTTGTAACTTGTACATTTAATAGTAACTAACTCGCCACTCGCATTTTAATCAATTCACGCTGAAAAGTGACCAAAATATTTTAAAAGGGAAATAAGATCAAATAAATGTTTTTTTTTTCTATTCGTGACAGTGATTGAACCTGTATTCGTGTTCTTGATGGCTTACATGTCGTATTTAACTGCAGAGATATTCCATTTCTCTGGTATTATCAGGTAATCTCAGTGTCTTTACATATCTTGAACCAAATCGTTATAGAGTAACTTTGATTTATCATTATACCAAGAAAAGCCGTGGATTTACCAGAATGCCGCTCCAGTCCAAAGTTGAGACATATCTACACGTATAACTCATTTTCGCAATATTTGACTGTTATGTGTCTTCTTACCGACTTTTTTTCTTTTCAGTATATTATTCTGTGGTATTGTTATGAAACCTTACGTCGAGTCAAACATGTCAAGAAAATCTCACACTACTGTCAAATATTTCCTTAAACTTCTAAGGTATTGGTTATATTTATACCCTAGTGCACTATAAGTCCAAATGCTCAAAATATTCTCAAAATCTAAAAAGTATAGAATTCATTTTTACTTGGTTTAGCTGCCTTGTGGTGGTTGGAAGTTTGGACACTTGAACTAACAGGATTGTGTGGTAGTTCGCTAAAGATTAGGGCGAATAGGAGGCAAATTTTGTATTTTGGCGCTCGCTAGATAAAAAAAGTGCTTAAAAAAGAAAAAATGGGTCTCGAAATTACTGATTAGAAGCATCTTTGTGGTATTCCTTGCATTTCGGTGCCCCCTCCGTAAAGAGATTTCAAATAAAAATGTATTAGATCGGTCGCTATCACCGTGCTACTGCTGACCTGAGACAAAATTCGCTATAAGGCCAAAAAAAAAAATGTCTTGTTTCCGGAAATCGGCCGGTGAACTTTTTTTTTGAACGGCACCCGGCTGCAAAAAAAAGAAAATCAACGAACGAAGCAAACACACATATAAGTTTTGTATTTCTCCTTAAAAAGAAAAATCAAGGGTATAAGAAAAATCTAAAAATGTAAAAAAATAAATATTTTGCGGCCGGCCGGGTGAGTTTTTTTATTCGTCACCCGCATTTCCGGAAACAAGACATTTTTTTTTTTTTGGCCTAAAGTTAATTTTTTATTGTTTATTCTTTATTTAAAGTTGGGTGAAAACCCGCTAGAAAATACAAAAATAAATTCTAATCAAGTCCAACTGTCGTAAAAATATTGTATAAAAGCTATTAAAATAAAATCCTAAGAAAAAGAAAACGAAAAAACTATTTACAATTTTTACTACTTACTATTTTTAATTTACAAACGTATTGACTCCAAAAGCACTGTTATATGTTTTATATGATTGCAAGATAAGAGTATGACCGGAACGAAGTTTATAACGAGATTGCAAGGTTGTGAATATACCATGCATAATACGCGGCCCAAGGCCATGCGTAGATTTAAAAACTTCAGTGATGAGGAGTTTAAGATTTCGTGCATGAATATCCACAGAGTTGCAATCAGTTAATAAGGTACCATAGTTCGAGATTGATTTATTTTTCAGAGCACAAAGTGCTCTGTGGTGGCATTTCTCAATCAGGCTATTTGCCCCCCCCCCCTTTCCACAGAGCATCCAAACAAGTGGGCAATAATTTAAAGGGTGAAAGAATATAATAGTTAACGAGAAGCTTTGCTTTGTCTTCCGATAAGAAATTTCTTACCCTTCTTAATGCCCGGAGTTTTTGGTTTGATTTCTTACATAACTCGGTGATATGAGGAATGAATGACAGTCTGCTGTCAATTTTTATGCCCAAAATCTTAACAACATCAACACTCTTGATGTTATTTTTTTCTATCGGAAGAGAAAAGATTTGTGTTGAAGGTGCCAGGATATACGAGTTGAAATTTTGAGGAGTTTGCAACCATTGAGTAATGCTTAAACCAATCAAGAACTATGCGTAGTTGACGCAAAAGTTTTAAATTGACATCGTCTATGCTGGGGCCAGACGATGATAAAGTATTATCATCTGCAAAATTTGATATTTCTTTTATAATATAAAATAAGTCATTAATAAAAATATTAAACAACAAAGGACCTAGAATAGAGCCTTGAGGTACCCCAAGTAAGATATCAAGCCATGAGCTTAGATGTGACCCTACACGAACTCTATGCTTTCGATTGCTGAGATAACTGTGCATTAGTTTAACAGCACTCTCACTGAGTCCGTAAGCAGAGAGTTTTGAAAGAAGTAGATTATGAGGCAAGCAATCAAAGGCTTTCGACAAGTCAATCAAGACCGCTCCCACTTTTAAATTGTTTGCTATAACACTTTGCCATTGTCTGATCATATTTAAAATGGCATGTTGTGTGCTATGGTCTTTTCTGAAACCACAAAGAAGTTTAGAAAATTGAGGCTCGAAATGAACGTTGAGTTGATTTACAATCAAGCTTTCAAATATTTTTGATACAATTGGGAGTAAACTTATTGGTATAATAAGCAGATATTCAATAGGTAAAAGTTGTTTATTGAGATTTGTTAACCCGAGGTGATGTAATATTCAACGAGGCGAAGCCGAGTTGAATATACATCACCAAGGGTTAATAAATCCAATAACCAACGAAAACCTATGATATATGTTTTATTATATACCTAAGGCAAAAACAAAACATTAATTATGTTAATAGTCGAGCGTTTCACTTAAAACACTCCCATAATCGAACGTTCGAATGTTTTTCTTTTTTAATGATTTTCTTAATTACTTTGAATCATAAAATTTGTTCATGAAATTGACGATCGATTTATTTTAATGAATTTCTTTGATGCAACAAGAGCGATAAAAAAAATCAAACTTTGAAAGCAAAAGTTGAAAAAAAAATTCTACCGTGGTATAATAGCCATGGTATATCTAGTCTAGCAAGCTAGACGACTAATTCAGACATATTAGAAATAAAGCAAAAAAGTAAATTTTAGTCGTCTAGAAACCTTTGTGCACTAACTCCAAACAAACAAAAAAGTGTCAATATCGCAATTAAAATTTTTTCCCGCTCAAAAAAAGTTCTTGAAAATAAAATGTGTGTGGATTTGTGTGTTAAAAATGTTTCATTTGAGTTGATTTTATTTTGAGAGTTTGTTGTTGCTTGATAAATTGTTTTTTCGCTACGCAAGTTTCTGCGTAGCTAGGCCCGGTATCTATAAGGCTGGCTGGAACACCGGATTCTTCCAGTCGTTTATATAAACTAAATCCCGTATCATTATTTGTGTTTATTATTAGTATTACATGCATTATAAACGATTGGCTTTATCCGTCGAACAGCCTTTTTTTAAACTAGGAATAATGTAAGCAAGCTTAAGTCAATCAGGAAAAGTTCCAGATTCCACGCAATTGTTAAAGCACGTGGTCAAAAATGGTACACTGGTATTTGCAGCAATCTTAAGCATACGAGTCGATATTTCCGACCGAATTTTTTCTGATTTTCTCACTTTCCTTTTTCTCATTATATTAACTCTCTGTTGTATGTTTTGCTTTTTAGCTCATCAGCTGATTCGATCATTTTCATGTTTTTGGGCGTTTCACTGGTCCAATACAATCACCATTTTAATTATGAATTTATTGTTTTCACCTTGATTTTCATCACGCTCTTCAGAGCTATTGGTAAGAGCCTTCTATCTAAAGCAATTTCCGTCCAATTTCATTGGGTTGGGGAACGTCAAATATGTGTGCACTGTAGACTTGATTTTGGACAACCTACCCTATTAATTATAGTAAAAAGAGAGAGTTAGTTATTGAGACAATAACGGATAAAGACCTCTTCAGGGATGATTTTTTGAAAAGTTTTCATTATAGCGAGACTTGTTTTGAAACTTTTTTTTCCTACTCTAAGAGATGCTACTTTGACTTGTAAAGACTTTATTGTAAGAGAAAAACCTGTTCACATACATACTCTCTACTCATTTTAACCTAATTGTTGTGTCTTACAAAAATATAGAAAGTTTGTACTTTTAAACGAGTATATAACCGAGGTGAAACGAGATATGATGCAAGCTAAGTTTGAGTATTTTAAGTATACCTTGAGGGAATTTTTTACACATTACTTATGTGAGATACAGGATCTAAAAAGGGGTTGTGTAATTATCTTATTTGGTCCTTTTTACAATGGCCCGTATTAGCGTTTTTTGTGGCGGAGTAAGTGCCGCATAACAGAGCCGGCTTTTACTCAGAGACGGCGTAAGAAGGGCAGAAAAATAAGGTAAAATAATATTTTCCTAAAAGAATTACTCGCTTTTTTTAATTTTTATCTTTTTATAAAAAAATTCTTTAGGTGTCGCCATGTTGACCTTCATTGCCAACAAATTTGGTCGTTTAGAAAAAGTCAAGAAAGTTGAACAATTTATTATGGTAAGATTTTTTTATGGAAGTAGTTTGCAAGGATACACTGAAATTAAAGTTTATTTCAAAATGTCTGTTTCCCGAGAATTCCCATTCGGTGGAATTAAGTTCTTTGTGGAAATCATTTTAAAGTTTTATCTGGTATATACCGGGTGACCCACGAAGAGGTCTTGAGACCATAGATTTATAAAGCCCGAACGGCTAGACGGAGTGCTTTAAGTTCTTCCAAGCAAAAAAAAAGTGAATATCGCAAAAATATATTGCTGCTATTGTTTTCGAAAACCCGCGAAGCTTCTGATTGATCAAGCGCTGAAATTCTATTGTAATGTCACGTGACTTAGGTAGGATTTCCTACCTAACCTCGGCACACTTTTCAGCAAAAGCACGATATCTAGCACATGCTTGATACCGAACAAAATGCCCCAAAGTGCTTGGAGTTTTGATATTCAAAAAGTAGATCCTAACTTTAAATTTGAGCTATTACTTTTTAAATTGATCCAATAGTTCAAAACTTCAAGTCAAAATTCACTTTTCGAAAAATGTAAAAAACACCTTGAAAAGGGAATTTTTAACAATATGTCTATCAATCCTCTATCAATCACTCTGTAGAGTTATGGTGGTCTCAGAGGAGCCGTTGCATTCTCCTTGGCCATCCTTATCAAATCACCAGACAAAATGTTTACAAGAACCATTGTCACTACGACCATCACCGTGGTCATGTTCACCACGTTCATTCAGGTATGAAATGCCATGGAATACACGCTTTTTGTTATAAGAAGCAGTATAATTTTTGGCTCAGGCTGGGCTATTCTTAATTGTTTGAAATCTTCCGGCCCAAATGTTCAAATGTTCTTACGATGTTCTTAGTAAGCTTAGTTTTTTCACTTTCAAACTGGGTTAAAATAGGTTTAAATATGCTACAATCTTGTAAATTCAGTACTTTCTAAGTAATTTGTGAAATCTGAGGCTCCTAATTTGTTCGCAGGTTTTGGCAACTTTTCGTGTTCGTGTTCTTATAAGATTTTGCTTATAAAAAAGTTGTATAACTACATGGACAATTTAACTCTGAATAAGAAAGTGAGTGGATATCTAATTCATGCACTGGGTTAGGGGTCTTCGACAAAAAACTTTCGATTTTTTTATCGGCATTGGGCCGATAAGCTTCAGACCCCCTCCCCCCTAGACTGGAGTCGTTTATAATGCGTGTAATACTAATAATACCAATACTAATAATAATAATAATACGGGATTTAGTTTGTATAAACGACTGGAAGAATCCGGTGTTCCAGCCTTATAGATACAGGTGCTAGCTACGCAGAAACTTACGTAGCGAGAAAACAATTTATCAAGCAATAACAGACTCTCAAAACAAAATCAACTCAAATGATAAACTTTCCATACACAAATCCACACACATGTTTTTCTCAAGAATTATTTTGAGCGGGAAAAAATTATAATTGCAAATATTGACACTTTTCTTTTATTCGGAGTTTGTGCACAAAGGTTTCTAGACGACTAAAATTGTTCCCTTTATTACTTTTTGCTTTATTTCTACTATGTATGAATTAGTCGTCTAGCTTGCTAGACTACTCCCCCCCTTGCTCTTATCGGCCAAATTTTTCAAATCCAACTTTTACATCTTCGAAAACACAATTTCCTCCAATCTTGTCCGCCATCGCCTTCCCACCACAGATATCTAAGCCCGAAGGGCTAGATAGGCAACTTTAAGCTTTCTCCAGCAAAAAAAAGTGAAGCAAAAATTTGACTTTTTAAATTTCGTGCCGATGGAGAGGATCTAGCATTTTAATTGTTTTCGGAGCGCGAGATCAAAAAACGTAGGCGGCAAACGCTATTTCACATCTCTCAAACCGGTGAAATTGCATATTTTAGTCACGTGACTCTGGTAGGAAATCCTTCCAAAGATGAGCTTCACTTTTTGATAAAAGCCGCAAATCTAGCCCTTCGGGCTTTACAGATATCTGTGCTTCCCACCCGTCATCATTAAATTTTTGTCTATTTGTGCACCAACATTGAGTTTGTTCATACCCGCATTGATATTGTTAATCAAAACGAAAGTTAAAATGACGGGATGAAGTCGCAACATTTCGAAGTAAAAGGCAGCACGCTGGCCAATGAAAAAAGAGTTTTTTATCAAAGCTATTTCAAAACTGTACTTTTAAAGTTGCGAATTTGCGCGCAAAGGTGAAAGAAAGTGAAATAATATGCTTTCAGTGGAGTTTGTGGACGAAATCAGAAAGAAATTAGCTGAAAGGATTTTCGTCTCAATACTTGTTTTTTTATCGGTATGTAGTTGGACCCCCCCACCCCCTTATCGGCCCAATGCCGATAAAAAATTCGAAAGTTTTTTGTCGAAGATCCCTTAGTTAGGATTTGTCGTCCGAAGTCGTCTGGTCATTCCTGACTCTTAAACTAAATTGTGATAAGTAATATTTTATCAGACGGTCTCATCAACAACATCACCAAGGTTATGTATCGGAGAATATGGAGGGCGGTCGGTAAGTGAAGACGACGATAAACAAAGTCGGTAATTGATGTAAGGCTCTATATCGCCATCCATCGAGCAAAGTGGACGGTGATTTCGGCAACATGTCAACTTTGCTTTATACTGTCTTCTTCGATTTATCTCGGATACATAAACTTGCTTTGTTCTTTATAGGGTACGACGATAAAAAAGCTGGTAGACTTTTTGGGTGTAAGGCGATCGGAGAAGCGTGTCAAAAGTATGGCTGAAGCACTTAATGATAGGGTAAGTTGTCAACTTTAGAAAAAATTGAAATTCGCTAATTCTCACGTTCCGTTTCGTGTAATATTACGCTGTTTTTAGAACTTGCTAGTTTTTTTAGGAATTCCACTTTTGATATTCACCAATAAACCAAATTCACATTCGGTCCCAATTAACTCAGTCAAACTAACAATACAATTGACGCTCTCTTATTCGACGTTCTGCTATTCGATACATTCCATTATTCGATGAAAATCCAATTCCTCTTGAAAATCGTCAATAAAAGCGTCAATATATAATATGGTACTGTAGTCTATTTTATCACAATGACATTTTCTTTTAGACACTGGGATACATGGTTGCTGGTATCGAGGAGATCATTGGTGTTCATGGACATGGGTTTTTTGGAGTAAGAACTCTGATTCATTTATTTGATTCATAAACCGTTTTCCGAGTGCCCCTATGAGAATTTCCCATCCATTATTGATACAAGTGAAAATAAAATGAAGGGTATTTTTAGATAGATAGGGTCTATTTTTGAGTGAATAGCCCTGTAATTTAGGATTTTTATATATAGTACTTCGAATGCTTTGTCACTGGATCAAGGCCAGATGGGTTGGCTATCTATGAACTGAACTGAACTGAACTTGGGAAGGAGAGGGGGTTGGAACAGGGAAACCCTTGACTGTTTCGCTGACGCTTTTGACCACTTGGTCACTCTTTTATGTCACTGGTGTTTGAATATAGCTTTCTTTGACGAATTTGGCCTTCACTTAATATTCTTTATTAAGAACTTAAAATGTTCAATGCTGATAGTGTGAAGTTAGATAAAATAAAATTTGAGAGCATTATTATCACTGGAGACGAATTAGGGTTTCGAGCGAGGGGGTTGTTTCAAGCATCTAAAACAACAAGCTTCTTCACATTGTAAAAAAACTGAATTTGAGAGATTCCTGACTCATTTCAGCAGATAACAATAAGATTACAAAAACTTCACGACCTTTAGATAGGACTTCTATAATGTTCAAAAGTCGTTAAAAGCTGTGCATACCCGTACCCGCTGCTTGCCGAGACGACACCCTCTGTTGAAAACACTTTTCATGCATCTCGTAAATGACATAAATTTTGATCTTCCCTACCAGGATGTATTTGAGCTGTTCAATAAGAAAGTGTTACGTCCATTGTTGGAGAGAGACCCTGACAATCCATTGGATGACCAGCTCCTTGCTCATCAACGCAAAATCGCTTTCAAGTGAGTTTCTAATATTCCACATCTTTGCAGGGTACAATTTCGAAACAGGCTTAAAACATGTCTACGCTGGAAACAAGGTTGATTTTTAGCTGTTTTAGCCAATGAGATATAGCTAATGGCTGTAGATCAATATTTTGCCTTTCTGGGTAAACAAGTATTACTGATGGTGAACTTTCTTTGTATTCGCGCTTTACATTTTTTCGGATCTTGGTTGTAAAGTTACTTCTAATCCATCATTTGTATGAAAACCATACGGGCCGTGTAATTTAGGTTTTATATCCTACATCCTACATCCATTCAATGTTTACAACATCTAAGTATGGACGTTGAAAGAACGTTATGCGTACCAACGGATCTCCCCCAATATGGTCCTAATTAAATTGTATTACTTTTCATTCTTTCAGATATGCTTTGGATTATGCAAGTAACCCGTCATCATTATTTGCAAAGTAAGATCCTTTTAATAACGAAATTTTTTTTTCTCGTCAAGAAACCACCTGACGTCTAATTTTTTTTGCTGAATTTAAGTATAAAATCGACCTCTTTGGTGCATTTTTCGGAATTTTTTCCTCCATTTTTAGAGCAAAGTTTTTCAAGCCAACGCGATAATCGTTTTGGTTCGGACAAAAATATGCAATGGTAGAACATCCGCCTACGGTGCGCAAGGTTGTGGGTTCAACCCCCAGCTGGGTCATGCCAAAGATTCCCAAAATGGTACTTGATACCTCTCTGCTTGATGTTCAGCAATTAAGAGAAGGATCAAGGGTAAGTGGAGCAATCCAGGGAAAAAGATTGGTGCCCTCCCCTACCTTCGGGTAGACAGCTATTGAAAGAGGAGCCTTCGGGTCGCCTCCAATTGCGGTCGTAGACTTACTTAATTACCTTTTTTTTTCAGAGAAAGTGATGCCAACATGTTAAATCACATCACTAATAACCCGTCTGTTGCTATGCATCTAGCTTTGAAGTAAGTCTTTCTTTCTCTCACTTTTCTCTTCAAAATGCAGTGAAGTTCAGGTTCTCAAACTTGCCAATAAGGACTGAAAGGCACTTTGAATTTCTATCAAATTTGTGGTTCTAAGGCAAATTCATGATATGCACCGTTGCAATGTCTTCCACGGAACCATCAGCTGATTGGTTGAAAGTGACGTATTGACTGATTTTACTTCACTTACAACCAATCAGTGATGTAATATCGGAAGACATTGCATGCAGTGGCACATGTCATAAATAGGTTAGCCTAAATGCTGTAAAGATATTTTTTTGAGACTCTTGAAATGTGGTCACCGAAGGCTAATTGACTGTTACAATTGTTCTTTTTTTCTCATTTGTAGAGCACAAGACGAGAGTCAGTGCACAGGGGATTATTGTGGCGTGCTTGATATCAACGCTTTATCAGGTACCCTCATTATTTTCAGTTCCAAACATTTTATTTAAGCAAATTGAAGTTATCTTCCTTTCTTCTTGACTACTTCACTAAAACACTGTCTCACGATGGAAATTTTTCCCACAGTGGGGGTGGAAATTTTTATTTTATATATACATGAATTATATTGTATACTATGGTCAAAAAACCAGTGGGGAGGATGGTTTTGGAGTGTTTTTTTTTCCATTCAAATTGATCCCCAGTTGAATTGGAATGACAACAAAGTCAATCTCCAAGTGGGACTAAAATTGTGTAGCTTCCCAACGCGGGGACAGAATTTTGGCCAAATAAATATTAACAAAAAATCAAAAATTTTGATGGTATTTTGTTTTTTATATTTTGATGTTATGTTTTATATGGAATGGGGTTACTAATGGACTTATTCCCACCACTCGGATGGCTGGAAGTGGTGGCCGTTTGGGTAGATTTTAGTGATGTTGTCTTGTCGTCCATTGATAATGCAAATATTTATCTTCTTGTTGTTCCCATTCTTAAACACGAACATCTTGAGACGGTCTTGTGACTTGTTCTTCTGCTACTAATTTTGCTGTTTGCACTTCTTGATTTTGTGCAACTTTCTCGTCTCGTTTTTTTTCGCTGTCAACCAAGGATGTCTCAGA
Source organism: Clytia hemisphaerica (assembly GCF_902728285.1). Classification (NCBI taxonomy): domain Eukaryota; kingdom Metazoa; phylum Cnidaria; class Hydrozoa; order Leptothecata; family Clytiidae; genus Clytia; species Clytia hemisphaerica. Next base: position 2,022,192 of record NW_027103414.1, read on the forward strand.
ACTTCCTCCAAGGTTTGCTCTTTGTTTTGGATCTTTCTCCAAAAGGCGACCAAGGAGATGAAGACATTCTGAAATTAAAAAAATGAAAACACAATGTATTTTTTTGATCATTTTGAACACCCTTGCCTATAGACTCTGAATTCTTGATATAACGCATTCTTTTCACTGAAAAACACCAAAAACACCGAGCGTTTGCCAAACGTATTTATTTTGTTTGCAATTTAGAAGTGTTGGCAAACGCTTGTTTTCTTGTAGATTAGATATCACCAAAAAGTTCCTCAGAACGCCGTGGTCCATGCTCAGACGCGTTTCAATCGGGCGTATACTATAAATGTGGTTAACGTTTTTCTTGTGTGTCCTTACAGAGCCTAGGTGAGCCTCAAAAGAAAGAAAAAGAATTGTTTGTGTTTACCTTGGGACAACGAAATTTCTACTGGTAGTCTCTCCTCGAAACTTTTTTTTTCAATCAAGTTGCTCAGTATTCTCCATTCGAATGCTGGATATGGTCGCTTACCAGTCAGCAGTTCAAACAGGATGATACCGCTAAAAAAAATAGTAAATTTAAATAAGGAACCAGTAAATTTTGGTTCAAACTCTTCTATTTTTATTTTCATGATGATTTTCAGGCTTGATGTTTTTAAAATTCTCAAAGTACGCTTACTATATTTAAACACTAAGAAGGGGCATTTTTTTAATTGGTCTTAGGTTATTGTTAAAATCGACCCTCTTATAAAATGGTCCACTAAGAAGAAATGGCACGAAAAAGTAGTAGAATTGTCAAATTGTCAAATTTAAAATAAACTTACAGACTCCAATTGTCTGACTTTGTGCCATCATAGCGGATGTGGTCTCCAAGATAACCTCGAATCATTTCAGGTGCCATGTAAGACGCTGTCCCACAGTAGCTACTCAAAAGACCATCTCCAAAGAATTCGGAGACTCCAAAGTCTAAAAGCAAAGGAAATAGATTTATAAAAAGAATTCTGCAAAATGTCAAATAAGGTCTATGAAAAGCTCAAATGGATGAACTTATTGCGGAGTATTGCATTCATTAAACTGTTCAAAAGAATTTTCTTAAAATCATAGATTGTTTTAGGTAATTTTGTTGGTTTAGCTGCCGAAAAATTATGAGATGAAGTGCGGATATGCAAGGTGGGATTCACCATGGGTTGATGACATTCGTTGACACCTTTGAGGATGATTTTGAATAATTCCTTTGCTTTTTGCTCCTCAACGAATGGAGCAGGAGATAAGTAATGGCTTAAATCACCATTGTGACAATATTCCATTACTATGTAGGAATTCTTTTTTCCGTCAAATTTGGTGTAAACTTCAACCTGGAGATTATGAATAAATATAAAGTGTGATTTTCAAGCTAGCCAATTTAACGGGACAAACTTTCGGGTAAAATTCGTATATGTAATCACATGATAACGAGTACAATTCGAGAATAATTACACGAGTGATTTTTTTGTTATTAATTTTCCGAGTCCGAAAGGACGAGGAAAATTCGAAACAAAGAAATCACGAGTGCAATTTTCGAATTGTACGAGTTATTATGTGATTACGAGCTAATCGCACAATGGGTTTCACTACTTTTTCCCCGTTAGGAAAGTAAATTACGAAAGCATCCACCGAAGGGGGACTTCAAAATATCTGTTCTGAAGGCACGTTCCAGCTGGATATGGCGGTCTGTTCTTAGCGAACTAAAGAAAAAAGTCTGCTGGAAAAAAGTGGTCTGTTCTACTGAAGATTGGGACCAGCTGGAAAAATATGGTCTGTTCTACTGAAGATTTGGACCAGATGGAAAAATATGATCTGTTCTACTGAAGATTGGGACCAGCTGGAAAAATATGATCTGTTCTTATGAAAAAAATAGTTTGATATCTTATATTTATAAATAAGGTGTCTAAGAATTTCCTATCTGTTCTGAGGGAATTTCAAAGAAGTCCTGAATGTGGTTGCCTGGAGTGGCAGCTGAAAATTCTCCATCAGTTCTACAAAACATCTGGAAATTGTGGATCTGTTCGAACTGTTAGCTGGAAATTAAGCTTCTGTTCTTAAAAGTCCTTCAATGTCAAGCTGGAATTTAGCGATCTGTTCTTATAAGATTTTGTCAGCCCTGGTAGATAAGAACAGTTATCTCGCGTAAAATCAATCGCCTGGTAATTTCGTATCTGTTCTGAAAGTTTTTTTACCTCCTAGCTGGAAAAATATAACTGTTCTGAAGTAAAATTTCTCCCCTGGAAAACGAGGAACTGTTCTTAATTTCGTGGAAATCCTTCCAGCTGGCAAATCAGAACAGATATTTGCAAATTTTAGGTCGGTGGCTGCTTCTGAAATTACACTGAAAGTTTTAAATTTTCTCTTCTCTCTATGTTTTTCTTTTATTGTTATTCATGGATTTTCTTTCTCATAAAATAAATTTCGAATTCAATTAAAACGTTCGATGAAAAAAAAATGTAAGAGAAAACATTAAAATCGATTTAGTAAATATTGGCGCGGGATCGAAGAGTGTGATTAACGATTAATTGCTCTCTACAGAATGCAATTAACGATTAATTGCTCTCTTTGAAGGGGCGCCAAATGAGAAAAAATAACTCATCGTGCGATTATGTTTATAATTTCACTCCAATAAATATTGATTTATTGGAAATCGTAACTACCACTCGTACAAAACGTTCAGTCTTTTATATAAACGCACGGTGGCTGTGATTCGCCTAGGTTTAGATTTAGAAAATGATAAAAAACATTCACTTACGACATTGGACGATGTCTTCGCTCTAAGCATAGCTTTGTACTCCTTACGGATAAGGTGTTTGTTTTCTCGTGGCATGATCTTAATGGCCACCTAAAGAATGATGGAGAAAACCGTACTTAAGAATTTCCTATAACAATTATGTCTAAAGATGATGAAAGTTAGCCAAAGCCTTATTATTGGAAACGATAGTCCTTATCCTAGTAGTATTCAGGAACGTTAATTGTGAACACGAAATATTATCAAAATGTATTCACTTTAAATCGGGTCAGCCAATTATTTCATTAGTCAGAAATCCGCATATAGTTGGGCTTTGGTAAGCGAGCCGAGACTACAACTTATACTGTCAATTGCGTTGAGCTAATAATCAATAAACAATAAACTTACTTTATTTGTTCCCTTGGAACGAAGCTTTGCAGCAAGAGCGTCATCGGGAACATTCAAGTTGACATAAGTTGCCAACCGAACTTTCCCATAGGCACCTTCGCCCAAAGTCCGTCCCAATCGGAAACCTTGATAGACACACTCTATTTCTTGTGTGTTCATATTGTTTTTATTCAATTATTTACTTCTATTTTTATCTCTCTTCTCTCTTTATTCGCTCTATACGATCCTTTGAACCAGCTAGCTCAAAGGTTGGTCGGATTCGATAAGAAATTCGTTTTTCAAAATACTTTTAAAAAGCATTCTATTTTTATTTGACGTCAAATGAAATGTTATAGCTTTCCAAAAAGTGACGTCAATTTTGATAGCAGTATGACCACGCTGCGCAGCTTCTAAACTGCTTTGTTGAAAGCTGAATACGCCTGCCTTATTATTGGTCATATTTACAACCAGCCCTCCATGAAACAATAGTTATGTTTTCGATACCAGAAAAGTAAACTATATTTTAGAGAAGTGTTATAATAACTTCACTTACTAAGTTTCGAGTTAGAGATAGTATCATAGTATATTATAATCCATCAAGTGCAGTGTGGTTCCGCCTGGTATGAGACATCCAATCTGTGTACTCAAATTACAGCCAATTCCCTTTAATTCAAATCTATGTTATCTTATTATTATTTTTTTATGCTTTGAAAATCGAATTAAAGAGAATCAATAGTAGAAAAGACATTCTATAGAATAGAATGGCAAAAATTACAGATACCGTATATGAATAATTTCGTTGCAGTGGATTCTGAGCACCTTTCATTGAATCATTTCGAGGCGTGAAAAAATAGAATTCTTTAAGATTTTGCCTCTTTTAACTGACGCATAAGCTGAGCAGTTTATGAATACATCTTCAAAAATCTGCAATAGATCTTACTTTCTATCCATCGTTTGTGTAAAACACAGCGGGTCGACTATCTTGAAAAGGGTGCAGGTGGTTTTGTTTCTTTTCCAAGCGAGTTTATATATCGGAGGATATCGAGGGTAAGTGCAAAACAAGCGCAAAACAAAGTCGATAGTCGATGTACGGCTCTTTATCGCCTTTGCCCACCTAGACAGACGACGGTATTTTGGTATTTTTACCCTCGTCGAGCAAAGTGGACAGCGATTTTGGTGACATGTCAACTTTGCTTTCTACCGTCTCCTTCGATTTATCTCGAATACATAAACTCGCTATCTTTCTTTATCGACAACAGCCATTTAAACTTTTCGCAACTTTTTTGAAATTTTGCGAAACTTCAGCAAAACTATCTGCCCATTTTCTAATATATTTTTCTTTTTCGACAGAACGTTATAATTGTCCTGAAGATGAACAAGAACAGGAAGAAACCAACCACCATTCGTCTGACGCTTTCAGCCATCGCAAAATCTCATCAATCATACCCAAAGCCAATAGACAGGTTTGAAACTTCACTCCTTGGTTAAGACATTAATTATTGTATTTGTATAATGCGGATTAGCCACAGGCAGGTTTGAAACTTATTATTAGACTGAATCGCACAATTTGCATGAATACGAATTACTTATAAGAAATTATTTAATCTGCCAGAATTAAATTTGATGAATTTTTCTATTTTTTCAATTTCTCGTGTATTTGAAAAATCAGGTTAAATTTCAATGAAAATGTCTTCAGAATTTCTTTACATAAAACTACACCATGAAATTTAAATCATTTTCGAGTACCACCATGACTTCATCGTTGTTTAGAAATTATCCATGCTTTTCTTAAGAACCAGTAAATTTTGGCTCAAGCTAAGAAGCTGTTCTTAATTTGTTCTTAGGTTTTGGCCAATTTTCAGCCTCGTGTTCTTAAACACATTTAAGTGCAACTTACTGTAAGGTACCCAATAACCGGAGACGGGGGTCGGGAGGGGTCCTTTAATATGGGTTGAAACTTTAATATCAATGACTCCTCTAGAAACTATGGCTAGATCGCATATAATTGACTCATTCGGTAAAGGGGGGTTTGTACTTTTACGGTGTGACGTGATCGGCCCTTTTTTAGTACGGTATTACGGGATTTGACGAAAAAGTGACGGGAAAACGGTATTTTAAAATCAGACGGTGACGGTATTTAGCTTTATGTTTTGCCATTATGCCGGTATTTTAACCTCTTCAAACCGGTGTGACGGTGTTATCATTTTTTTCAATTTTTGGGATTCTGGAATTTAGCAGAAATTTTGACGGGAAAACGGTATTTCGAACCCCTACAGACACCCCCCGGTAAACTGAGATTTCAATTTTTTAATTACTAGTTTGCATACGAACCGCCGTTGAAAGGCTCCAAATTTGTATCAACTTGATACTAGATTTTCCTTTACACTATATATTTCAGTATACGAAAACATATTCAAATCGTCGTTACACGTTGAACTCGCTGGATGAAGATGTACCCATAGAGGATCAAGTCAGAAGAAAGTATGATTACGTTAATTCCATTCCTACACTTTTGTCTGCCATGTGGAAACCAATCCTAAGGGAATAAGTCTTATTGCGCTGGTATGGTTTTTACATGGTAGCAACAAAAGAGTGCACTCTTAAAGAAACTTTTATTTTACTAATCACTCTCCCCTTGTTTTCCAGGTATCTATTCATACATATCGGCTCCTCATTGTTAATATAAACAAACTATATAATTGGAATTTACTTACTTTAAGGCTCCAAATAAACGCCCACCCCCTCCGTTTATTAATTTCTAAGAATATTTTCAGCTGTCAAAGAGAAGGCCCTATTTTGCTCTAAATAGCCTGACTTAGCCTATATTTACCTTATTTTTTGGTTTTCAGAAGTAAAATTTCCAACACCGCCCCCCCCCGTTTATTTATCACTCTTCTTTCTTTTTAGTCGGGGCAAACCACAGCTGGCGCCCCATCATTCACGCCCTCTTGGACATCCCACCCATCATCACCATGGGCACGGGCATCACCATCATAAAAAGAAAGGTTTGAGTAAATTGTTATTTATAAAAGAATCTGCTACATTGACTTTTTTAATCGGATTTCTATCGGCTTGAGTTTTACACTATCCGCAATTTTGTTAACTTTTTCGCGAAAATGAACCTCGCAAAACTGCCTGGGTATACCGAACTGCTAAATTAAATCCAGGTAAAACTTTCTGCGTTAAAACCACACTAAACTTACTATTGTTGTTGAAATCCATTAAATATGACTGTTTTCCACCACTGTCAATAGTTATTCCTTATCGCTTAAATGAAATGTCTTAAATATACTCATCTATAGGTCATAGCCACAAACACCATCATGGCCACCATCACAGTCATTCATCAAAGAATAAACATCACCATCACCATAGTAACATCCAAGAAGAAGACGACGGCATGGAGGACGCCATTATTAACGGGAATAGCTCCATGATACCGTTACACGAAGTTGAGAGTAGTGCGTCAACGCGTAGTGATGACACTCCTCCACAGGATTCTGAGGACGAACAAGGAGGAGGGGACCTTGATGACGTTGATGGCGAAGATGATGACGACCAGGGACTTGTGATGCATTTCTCGACCAATAAAAATACAATCCCACCTACCATAGGTTTTTTTCTTTGTTTTTGGCTGGTTTTGTCCGGACATACTAAATACCAAGCCTGGTTTCCTTTCGTGTACCCTTTTTCGCTAACCTGAGCTTATAAAAAAACAATAGGTCTTTTAGTCAAATTATTGTAACAGAACTGGTAAAGCTTTTTTCATTTAACTGAAGCTTTCTCGAGGGGACCTTCTTTTCTCCGAGGTGCGCTAGTTAATGTTACAGTCATATAGTGTTATTATTCACTTTTTGTTTTCCTTACTTGTGCGAACATATGACTTGTTTTTTCTTCAGGATTTGTTCCCTCACTGCCCATTGATCAAGACGAAAGTCCACAACTGTCCAGACACAATGTAACACAAAGAGACACATTGGAAGTTAAAAACGCAAGTAAATGGAGGTCCTATACTTTAGATTCTGTTGACGGTTCATCGCAAGTTATCGCCAATAGAGATGCTGTTCTTGATATCCCTGCAATCATTGAAGATGACTCTACTGACCAATAAGAATTAAGTTTTTTCGTCCACGTGATGCAAAATTAGCCAATAAAAAGAAGCGGTTTTAGCACGTGGTACTACACATCTCAATGAGAAGGTTTGGTGCGTTTATTCTAAATATTAAAGCCTGTCTGATTGATCACGTGGTTTGGCCAATGAATCCAATACCAATTGTATCCTCCAATGGTAATAGATTCTCGAGATATTCTCACGAATGGGTCACAATACACTCTTCTCGAGATGCATAATTTTATGGTTGTCCTCGTTTTCAAACAGATTTATTGCTATGAAATTATATATTTAAAGCAATTTAATTCCCAAAAGGCAAACATTAATTCTAAAACAAAAGTACTTGAAATTCAAAATGTCTCATGAGGTGTAAACAACACAATTATCATTGTGAATATGTAATTTTATAGCAATGAAATCTGTTTGAAAACGAGGACAACAATAAATTTATGCATCTCGAGAAGAGTGTATTGTCACAATATACTAATCGACATATAAGTCCTTTTGTTTATGGATCGTTGTTGCACATGAATTAACAAATTGAGAATTGTCGTGTTCCTAAAAGGAAATGATCAACCTCGTAAAAAACCCATTGTATTTTATGGCACAGGCTTTAATGTAAAATTTCATTTTACCGAAGACTCAACTCATACCGCACAGGGTTAAAGCGTACTTTACGTATAATGCACATATTAGCCGATTTAATGTCATCCCTTAGTCATGTTTATGTTTATGTTTCTTTTCTTTAAAGTTGATGTAAAGTAGTACAATGTGTACTTAGCTCGAGGCTAATCAATATATCAACTAAATAGCATAGCATCAAAACAAACCTTCCTGTACTTTTTAACGCTTACACTCCCAACAAGGAATGATTTGTCGCTCTTGAGCTTTTATCTGAACTTTGTCATTAAAGACAAAGACAAATTATTTTTCTTCTCTTCTTTTTGACATATTTTCGAACGTTTAGCCCCGTCTTTTCTGACGTTCGATTCTTTGACGTCAAAACATGGAAACCCCATTTGTCGCGGTGCAGTACGACATGGCTTCCCGGGCAGCACCTCTAGTTTTATATCCTGTTAAAGGCTTGAATAAATTGGCTGATCTAAAGTGACGTTTTGGGTTTTCAAAGATTTTTATAAAGTATTTGTTTGTTTAGGTTGTAACATATTGGTAACTAAAGTATTTTTATATTCTTTTAATTTTCTACTTCATTTTGTAAAATAAGCGGTATTTATATTTGTTAGTTTTGAAAACACATAGTTGCGTTCACTTAGCTTAGGAATATTACATTGCGTAATGTTTGTCGTATAATGTTTAAATAATTTTTCAATTTTCTCTGCGAATTTTCTTTTCACTGACATTCCACTCCTGAAAATTCGAATTATATCAAAAGTTATAGCTGTATTATTGTTTAAAAGGCTAAATATACGACCGGATCTGTCTTGAAGTCTCCGAGTTAGCAGCTTATCCCGGGGGGGGGGGGGTACTCAAGGTCAATAACCTACCATTCGTGCATTGTTAACTGAAGTCACTAAAAAACATTTGAGTAAGAGGATCGAATTATGGAGACTCCACTGTATAAGTGAACGATCTCCGAAATCCCTCATTGTTAGGGGGCCAAGCCTTAGGTTCCGCGACATCTTTTCTACGACCTAGCCATTTTTAGTCTATTCCAAAGAACAGTATATTACAAGATATTTTTTAGAGGGAGGACGCGGATTAGGCCCGGGAAAACTTTTTATGACCAAAATAGTGACGCCATAGGCAAAACTGCAAGGGAAAGTAAGGGGTAGAGAAATAGCTTATTTTCAAAAGTCAAAATAAACGAAAATGATTGGTACCATCTGATAGAGCATGAAATCCTGAGCAAAAAATTGTATGACAACAACTCTCTAACTAAAACACACAAAGGAATACAGCCGCTTTAAGACCAACTAACTATCAGCTCTACTGCGATTTGACGTCAGTTCTTATCTTTTGATCGTACTGACGTCGGTATGTTTTTTGAACTTCAGGCAGCTGTATTTCTTTGTGTCTTTTAGTCAGAGAGTTGTTGTAATACATTTTTTTGCTCAGAATCTCATGCTCTTTCAGATTGTATCAATCATTTTCGTTTTTTTTTTACTTTTGAAAATCAGTCATTTCTTTACCCCTTGTTTCCCTTGCAGTTTTGCATATAGCGTCACTATTTTGGTCTTAAAAAGCTTTCCCGGGCCTAATCCGCGTCCTCCCTCTCAAAAATATCTTGTAATATACTGTTCTTTGGAATAGACTAAAAATGGCTAGGTCGTAGAAAAGATGTCGCGGAACCCAAGGCTTGGCCCCCTACTACCATACTTATTATTTTCTACAACTTCTCTGGGACGGGATGTATTATATGTTAAAGGTTTTGTTTTTAAATAAGAGTGATATTGTTTGCTTACTCGTCAATTTTAATTTACAAACTTTTTCACATTGGATTGACACGAATGTGGAGCAAGATTGGTCAGAAAGAGGAAGAAACTGTCCCGATATGAAATATGTGTCTAATATGAAACGGGAACACTTATGTAAAAACAAAACCTTTAAAAGATGAATTTAAAATTGTTTGCGTGTTTTAATCAAAATCAAATTATTAGTTAATTATTCTTATACTTTTTAGTAAAACTAAAATATGAACTGAAAGAACAAAAAAGATGTCAATAGTTACCATACAACTTGGTCAGTGCGGAAATCAAATCGGATGTGATCTATTCTCCTTGCTCTATCAAGATGCACACCAAACACCTAAATATTCTTCATTTGAGACCCTTGAGAACACCTCCTATAAAATGGATACTTTGGAACGTTACTTCACAGAGATTAACACATCCAGTGAGAAGAGATACGAAGCTAAAGCAGTTTTAGTGGATATGGAAGTGAAAGTGGTCCATGCTTGCAAACAAACTGCTGCCAAAATAGGTTTAATTTCTTATCAAATTTGACACCCCTGTCTCAATTACACACTTACATGGCTGGCTAAAGGGTCAAGCGGCTGATGACTGCTCAACTTAACCTAACGTTAGGAGGGGGCATCTGCCTGATGTAGTATTTTTTTGGATCTACCTGAGTTCTTTGTTGGTTTTCCCGTCTACTTTCAACTTTTTTCGAGATGGGCATATTATTTTTTTTGAAAATTTCGTTGCAAAATCAGAGTCCTTCGAGCCGCCATGATAGTTGTCCTTTGCGGACAAAGCCTGTACATTGATTGTTTTCTGAAACAATAGAAAGACAATACTTCGTTCTCCACCGTTTCATTCGATGCCCCCAGAGTCTCTATAATAAATCCATGGCTTTATCGACAATTTCAAATTATTACTAACTATAAGGAGTCAACTGAGTGCTCCTAGTCGCTAAAAAATGAATACCATTCATGTTTTCTTACAGGAGCCTGGAACTATTCTTCATCATCGCTCGTTCGTAAAAAAGGATCCGGAAACAATTGGGCTCTCGGTTTTCATGGATACGGACATTCAGTTGCTGATGACATCATCGATTTATGTCGAAAAGAAGCGGAGAAATGCGATCGCTTTGCTGGTTTCTTTATTTTGATGTCGTTAGCTGGAGGAACTGGATCGGGGCTTGGTGCTTACGTCACACAAGAACTTCGAGATGCGTTCCCGTCAAGCTATCTAGTCAATCACGTGGTTTGGCCGTACACGAGTGGAGAGGTCATCGTTCAAAACTACAACATTATGCTGACAATGTCTCGTTTACAAGCTTCATCTGATCTGGTCATTGCTCAAAGGAACGATCATTTACACCAAATTTGTGCCAAACGATTGGGCTTCAAAAAAATTTCACTTCAACACGTCAATAGTGTGATTGCACACAAGTTGGCTAGCATACTACAACCCGCAACCGAAGAATATCGCTCTGTAAATACACTTTCTGGTATTGTCACTGCACTTGGTACACACCCAGCTTACAAACTAGCCTCTGTGAAGTGTATCCCGCACATCAGTGACCAGGCTATGTCTTATAGTGTGTTCGTTTGGCCTGCGCTGTTAAAACATATGAGACAAATGTTGATCGCTGATTCGCCAATGGAAGATGGTAAATTTTATCGCTACATATTCATGATATGCACCATTGCAATGTCTTATAACATTACATCACGAACCCAACAGCTGTAGGGTCCGTGGAAGACATTGCAATGATGCATATCATGAATAATTAAATCTCCCTCTAATTCTAACTTTTATCATTGAAATAAGCCAATCCTCTCTAACTCGAATTTGTATCATTTCTGTATTTGGAATTTAAACATTGATACTCAAAGTTTTAACACGTTCACTGCCGAACCCTTTTCAGAATTTCATCGATAGTTTGACTTTCACTGGCTCCGGTGGCTTCCGTTTTGCATCATTGCTTCATAATCATATACCTAAAATTATATACCAAGAAGAAATCAAAAGTTATGGCCCTTTGCAGTATTTTCGGTATTTTAGCCCTTCTATCTTAGTGAGCAGTGAATGTGTTAAGCCTTACATCTGCTTACATACGAATCTTAATTATGTTGACTCGGATGGTTAATTATTACATTTTGTTGAATGTACAAAGGGATACACCATCACTCAAAAAGGTTTCCAAACGGGCAAGAGAATTTTATGTTTTCTGGCCTGGTGAATGGGAAATTATCGTATACAGCTGAAGCTTATATAGTGCTTGAATGCTAAAGTAAACTCTGCTTGCGATAATAACAACACCCTTTTACCTGTAGGGTTTTTTCTTTTTAGATGTTGAATCTAATCCAATAAAATCGATTGCAGACTAAGCCAGTGAGCGTTATTTATTGTTAAAATACCAAATTTCATTGACTATATCTATCTGTATTTTTATAACATCTTCCTTTTCATTTAAGGGATTAATTGGGAAATCAGGGAACCACAACAGTCATCTACTGCGAGTGCTTCTGACGTTTTTGAAAGTCACACACAAGATGGGGAGATCAGGCGCTCCTCTTTCAACAAAAGTATCGCTAATTTGATGATCTTGCGAGGGAAGGAATTACACGAGGCTGACACAAATTCATTTGGTAATCCAAGATTGTAAGTTTCTTTTTTCTATAAAGGCCTTTTCATAACATAAATCACCTGAACACTCTATCTACTTTTATTTGTTAACAATTCCTCTATATGTCATATATAGCTTGTGTTAAAACCGCTTGGAAGAGGGTCGGGTTCCAGTCTACCAGAATCACGTGGTTCACGTTTTACGGTGTAATCACGTTAACAGAATAACCCTTTCAGTGGATCAGTTACATTTCGTTTTGCTATCCTGTGAAAGAGGGGTTTTCGAGTGTCTGAAAAAACAACCCTTTTCTGCTTGCACAAACATACCCCTCTCCCTGCATTGTTCATTCTATTTACTTGGGGTTTTTATAGCCCTTTAAGTTACATCTTTTTAACATTGGGTTTATAGACTTTTTCTGGAGGAGCACATTTTATGGCAGTTATTTTATTGGTGCAAGCCTGCTTACTTCTATAATTCGTGCAAAGCAGTTACGTTATTTTGTAGTAAGGTTTTTGTAGCTAGGTTATAGCTCAATTTAAAACGGCCCAGTTTTCGCCCATTCTATTCTCTGAAGCGTAGTAATAACAACTTGTGTTGAAAATTAGCGCATTTAAGTGTTCCTAAGGTTGTCTTTAATGATCGCGTCAAAATATCAGAGTTTTTACACGTGCGCCTAAGTGCGTTTAAGTGCGCCTATAAAAATCAAGGCGTTAAAGTACGCCTAACTGCGCTTAGTGGATCTACTCTAAAACGTACTTAGGTGCGATTTTTGACATGTCAACTTTCTGCCCACTCTAGCAAATAGAATAGACAGTCGGCCATCTAAACTAGAGCTTATTTTTTTTTGTCTTCTATTTATTTCACAGGTATTCTGAGGGATCGCCAATATACACCGAATGGCAACAGCCACGTTCGTTCAACCAATACCAAAAATCTATAACTCTTCTCAGCAACAGCCAAACGTTCGTTCAACCAATGACTAAAAGTGTAACTAAAGCATGGGAGATGTTTAACTCGAAGGCGTATTTACACCAGTATGAGAAATATGGACTAGGCGTTGATGATTTTATTGATAGTTTTGGAGTGGTAGAGCAAATGATAGCTGACTATTCAAGAATTTAGAGGTATGTGCTGTCAGGACCCCTTGCTCGAGGGAGGGGCTGAATTTTGGGTTGGTTTCTTTTCAAAAAAAAAAATTGAAAATTTGAGGGGCTGAAAATTCTATTTTAAGACTTTTTCCGAAATTGGAAGTCAATTGGAAAAAGAAAACCTGCAAAAACGTAAAAAATCAAAATTGAAATTATTAGATTCTACATATAGCTTCTTTGGCAAAATTTAGGGACTACCCTACCCCACTGATAGGGGCTTCCCTATCTAGGTATCCCTTGTTGAATGTTAAAAGGGGTCATTATATAGACATTTTTAAGCTTTGTACCCATTCTTAGTACTATTTAATTGCTTGAAATTTAGCAATTCCAGGTTCAGCTTTGTTTCCTAAAATGGTTTTATTTTCACCATTTTTTTATTACTTTGTCCATTTTCCTAAGAAATCGGTATTCTGAATCACAGACTTCTTGTTCTTAAACTGTTCTTATTTTGGTGTTTTTCGAGCCTAGTCGTTGTCATAAAATATAAGAAACTCTTTTCGCTAGAGCATGAGCTGAAACCTAAGAAATCGGATGTTTTAGAGTCCGCAAAGCCTTGAAATGTTCTTTAAGTTACATGTTTTTTTTTATTAGAACCAAATTTATAAGAACATTAAGCTGGAAATTGACGAAGTTTTAAGAGTATCGTAAGAACATGGCCAGACTCATCTCAGACAAAATTGACTAAAAACAGCAAGATTTTCAATTTTTTCAAGTAGTTTAAAACACATTTCAGAACTTCATTTCCTAAAACTCGAAAGGGTCGTAATAAGAACAGTTTTTAGAGTTTCTAAATTTGATGTAAGAACTTTTGACTTTTAGTGTTATGCTCAAGATTTTATTTTAATCTGGATATTACAATGTATAGCAATGTGCCCTCCCGGTTATTACCATAATGGCTTTATGGCAACTCCTGAACTTGGGCACAGGATGAACGGATGTATCTGGAGATTACCAAGAAAAAAGGGGGGTTTCATGGTTGGCGGAGGAGCGGCCCTTTTTTCGGACGGAGTGGCGGAATTTGGCGAAAATTTAGACGGAATTACGGAAATTGGATTCTCTGACGGAGACGGAAAATTAGACAATTTTAGTGCGGAAAAACGGAATTTAGCAAACAAATTTGCGGAGTTTCGGAATACACTCTTCTCGAGATGCATAAATTTATTGTTGTCCTCGTTTTCAAACATATTTCATTGCTATAAAATTACATATTCACAATGATAATTGTGTTGTTTACACCTCATGAGACATTTTGAATTTCATGTACTTTTGTTTTAGAGTTAATGTTTGCCTTTTGGGAATTTAAATTGGTTTAAATGTATAATTTCATAGCAATGAAATCTGTTTGAAAACGAGGACAACAATAAATTTATGCATCTCGAGAAGAGTGTATTGGTAAAAGATATTCAAAATTTGCGGAATTTTCGACAAAAATATTGAATTTCAAAGGAATTTTCGGTGACGGAATTTTGGTTCAATTTAAGAAGGTTTGACGGAAATTGGAGAAAAAATTGGCGGAATTGCGGAATCGGGTACCCCCTGAACCCCCCCCCCCCCCCCCCCCCCCCCCCCCCCCCAAAAAAAAAAAAAAAAGCACATCCAGTCGTCTGAGCTAAATTTAGATGTTCTAATAAAACGAAAGGTGTGGTCATCGAAGCCTTACGTTCTTGAATACACGTTTTTTTTTTATAAGGAACCTTAACTTTGCTCTGAGCCTGGAGTTCCTTATTTTTACAGAGAATTTCAGTCTCAAAGTTCCTTATGGAGTTCCTTAACTACATAGGAAATTTTGAACTTTTTGCCCCTTGAAAGATCAAAATTTGGTCAAATTAGTCCCAATAAGGTACATTATTTTCAAATCCACTTATTCTCAGCCAGAGCAGTTCCTTAACAATTCCTTATTTTTTGAATCATTTTCAGCCTCGAGTTCCTTATAAACGTGTTCTTTATAAAAAAAAAACGTGTAGTTTGTTCTTATAAAGAAAAGTGCAACCCAACAACAGGTTCTCGGCTTGACTCAGTACTTGAGTATGGAATCAATTGAAAAATCTACACCCGCTTTTTCTTATTAATTTGATTCCTTGGTCGATCAAGAAGTGAGAAAGCGGCTTTCAAATTGAAAATATCGGCGTCCCAAGGTTGCAGATGGTCGACATTTTGACTTTTGTATTCGAAAATATTATACGCTTCGCTTCATCTGAAATACTAATTTTAATTCAATCTGTTTTCTTCTTTTTTATTATTTTGTCTTTAAACGATATATGCTCAAGATGAGCAACTTAGCTGTAGCGGTTTGCTTTTAAATTTCCAAAATGACGCTTTCAAATATTTTAAGATTTTTCCGTTACTTCTAAATGGGTTGACGGTTAGTCTTGATCTTTGAAGCTTTACAGATGTTATAAACCGTTCAGCTCTTTTGGTCTGAACTTTTTTCGACTTTAAATGATCTGAAAACAAATTTGAAGAAACAAAGGGACTTTTCCCGTTCATTTTATTGGTATGTTTTGTTGTTTTTTGTTTTGAGTGTTCGAAAATAGCTATTTTTTTGTTTTATTCGGTGGATAGTAATGATGAAAATAATATTTAGTTTGTTCGCTCTTATGGTCGTTTTGTTTTCAAAAGATTCAGCGCTTGTTTTATTGTAATCTTGTAAACGGAGCTTTAAAATAGAAGGAAAATTTACGAGAAGCAGCCTCGCTCCCTGCATTGTATTATCAGCCTCCCGATGTTTACTGATAAGCGCCATAGATTCTCTGGCGTCCACCAGTTAAGTTGAATAAAGCCACGTGATGCACGGGAACGAGGTTGATATTTCAACGTTAAAACTGTGTATTTTTTTTATAGAAACACAACGACGCCAGGATGTGGAAATTGTTGACTTTGGCTTGTTTGTTCTTATTGTTCTGTTCACCAAATGTTCAATGTCGTTCCAAGAAGAAACAAAAACAGAAAAATTTATCGGAAAAAGAAGTTAAAGGTAATTTTTCAAAAATAACTCATTCTAATAAAACCGTTAATTTTCAAAAATGATTCAATTAAAGGTTTCCTTCTGATTAAACCCTAGGGTACCTCCCAATGGAAGGTGTGGATCTGTTTGCCTCTCTTAGCCTAGTTTTATAACGGATCAACTATTCTGCGCATTCCACGCTCCACTCTGAAGTGATATGGTGGATGGGACGATTTGACCTGGTTGTTCAGCCAAAACATATCAAACATATCTATTTGTAAACTGTCTTTTTCAAGTTTGTAAACTGTTGTATCTTAGCAAGAAATTTGGAAAAATTAAACCCGTTCTTGTCAAACTCTAATAACTTCTCTCCTTAAGTCTGACCCTGGACCCTTGCGTTCGAGTTAGACTAACTAACTCATATTTATAGAATTTATTTTTCTTTTCCCTTAGACAACGAGGTACAAAAGGTGTCAAGCAGTAAAGTTCCAAATGGCGGACGTAAAGGACCAACCAGTGGAAACCTGGCCGGAAATCTACATATTTCACCGGTTTCTATTCCCTTTCCAGTTCCCAAAAAAGTGAAAGGCAAAAAGGGGAAGAAAGTGAAAGAAAGAAATCGTGAAAGTGCCACATCGCGTCAACAAAAAAATAAAAAGAAGCAACCTCGTGAGTCTGATAATGACACATCCCGTCGCTCAAATATTGAGCAGATTTTAGACTCTGAGCAAGTCGTAGCACGCATGCGTAGAGATATTGATGAAGAAAAATTCTCAGAAGAAGAACGCAAGCTGATAGACGATTGGTTTAACATGGATGTTGCCAAGGAAACAGGGAACATTCCTAGCAGAGAAACAGCTAGCTTTGTGCCGCCTAATTTGCGTTACATATACGAGACAGACGCGTATAATGATTTATTTGCACCACAAGAGAATGGTGAACAAGTTCGAGTTCAAAAACGTTCCATTGATGTTGATGACGAAAGTGACGTGACCGAGAACGATGACGACGTTGACTTGATGTCCCAAAATGAAGATGACCGGGATGAGCGAGTCATAGAAAAGCGTGACGTCACTGATTATGATGTCATTGATGACATGTCATTGGATGAGGAAGATGTACCACGTGACATGCGGACCAGGGAAATTTCACCGGCAGACGATTTGTATGGTGATGAGGTGATGGACATTGTTGAAGAATCTGGATTTACGGAACCGATTCATCATACGATTGTGACACGTGAAGCCCCTTCAAATGACGGTAGGTCTGTCCGTTTTGAATAATCTTTATTTATATGTTTCTTTTACTTGGAAGTGAGGAACATGAGATGATTTGAGTTCTGATATTATATTACAGTGGATTCTTGTTAACTCGAACTTCATGTAAGTAGAAACCCTCGTAAAACTCTCTATAATTCTCTATTCTTTAAAAAAAACTCTCTACAATAGTAATCTCTTCTTTGCGAACGAATTGGATTTTCTGTTCGAATTAACGAGAGATAACTATCTTTTTTCGAAAGTGAGAGATGAGTTTTAATAAAGGAAGATTTTAGATTGAAAATTTCTCCCAGTTGGTATGTAATACAATATACAGGGTGGGAAAAATATGGTCAAAGAAAAATTATTCTAGTTGCAGAGCTTTTAGTGCCATTAAAATTCTAAAACTTTGATAGATTCTCTAGGGGTGGTTTTTGTTTTTGTTTAACTGAAAAAGTTTTTAAATTTGTTTATTTGCAACATTGAAATTAGTTGATTGATTTTTTTGATCCATTTTGACTTAACCGTATGTTTTTTACATATTTATGTATTTTTTGAATAATTTGACTTGTTTAAAGTAAAATATATTTTTGAGCGTTGAAAAATAACATTTTGTTTTACTTTTTTATGCTTTCCACCATTTCCCGCTTTCAAACCACGTTCACATGAGACGGTTCGAAACGAAAGGAAGTAATTCTATTGGTTAAAAATGACGTCAGTCATGAGTCTGACCAATAGAATGACTTACAGTAGTTCAGCTTCGGAACAATAAGTAACTTGTCACGTGTGTGAGCTTGGTTTTATTTCCTGTTTAAGAAGCATGTTGTACTTTTCTTGTGCTTTCATTTCGAATTCCCGAAAATAAAAATTCTAAACAAATTTTTACAAAAAAAAAAATAAGTGCTTCTTAAGGAGGAAAGAAAGGGGATCACCGTTGAAAGCATTAAAAAGTACAAAATGTTACGTTCAGAAATGTCTTTGTTTTTGCCTTAAGGGAACTCTAATTTTCGTAAGAAATTTTCGTTTTAGTACGTAGTGTACATTTTAAGTAGTCGAAACTCTTCGAAATTCTTCATTTTTCTCAGAGTTTTGATCCAATTATATTGAAGATTTTTAATTTCGAGGGACTATAGTTTTCGCTACAGACAATTGAGAATGAATAAAATTCAACGGATTTACGACACACTGTATACCAAAAATTTCCAAATTTTATGTAGTATTGTGTAGCCATTGAAGAGTACTGTCAGAAAATGGTAATTATAACCATTCACGCCTAAATTTGGCCAATTCTATACGATTGGACCATAATAACATAGAAATTTCAATTCAAATTTTAAAGATTTGGTATGTAATATTTCAAATAAACTTATTAGTTCCTTCACCGTTAAACATATAATCTGGGGCACGAATTTTCTCGGCTCAACGAGCTTACTGGACATATTTTACAGTATTCCAAAAAAGTGAAAAAATTTTCATCTAAGGTAAAATCCTCTAAAACTCATTATCTAAATTGGGCTTGAAATAATTGAAATAAGATTACAATTCTTTGTTCAATCAATAAGATTCCCAAGATGATTAGATAGGTTTTTGAGATTGAAATAATAATAAGTATACAAGCTATAAAAATTGGCATTATTTAGAGGATTTTACTTCATACTAAAATTTATCCTCTTTTTTTTGGGACAATTATGCCTAAAATTGACCAGTTCCATACGAGTGGATCATGCTAACGTAGAAACATTTACTTTTGATATATAATTTTTCAAATAAACTCATTAAGCTCATTTTAACCCTTAGCGTATGTATTGTTTTTTTTTTTTAATCATTTGATCTGTATCATACTTATAGTACAAGCGGATCCCAACAACGTCAATGCAGCCGCCAAAGCTCTGGATAATATCTTGGTAGGCCTGGGAATAAATGAAGACAGAATTATAGAACAAACTCGTGAATGCATCCAGGAATCATTGAAAGAACGTCGATCAGTTGACCAACAGTTTCGTCGACACATTATCCATGCCCGCCAAGTAATGGATGAACCGGTTCACAGACGTTCTGATATTATTGCATTGAAACGATCCCTTGAGGATGATCAAGCGGCTGAGAAAAACATGAATGAGAAAATAGAGCTCTGTAATGATATCATAATGAACGTTTTGAAAGTGAAAGCAGCAGAATGGTCGGCTAGGAATCGTGTAGCCTCTTCAGCAACAGATCAAAAATCAGCTGTATTTAACTCTGCTTCATCATCTTTCATTGAAAGTGCCGCCAAACCGACGGCGCCCATCAATAGTGCTGCTTCAATCTCAGAATTGAAATCTCAGTATTCGCCCATGGTTCCGTCAGTCTTATCACAAGCTTTCCGTAATCAGCAAGAACAGCCGAAACCGGCGGCTGAAGCGGCGCCCATGTTTACTACAATCACTCTACAACCGCAGCAACCTGTAGCCCAACCAGTGCCAGTCACCGCTTCTTTTGTACAGTCACCCAGACCGATTACCCAACTACAAGAATCACACGAGATTGGTATGCAACGCCATTTCGATAACGCCCCAAATCCATCGAACACTTTAACGGCGCCCCAACCCGCCCTTCAAGCACCTTCAGTACTCAATCAACCCCATTTAGTTGAACATTTTCAACAACCAATGTTTAAAACGTTTTCCCCTCAAAAACAATACAATTCTCAACCGCTTGCGTATAACCGACTATCTTACAACGGTAATGATATGGTACGCCAAAATTACCAAATGTTCCATCAAGCGCCACCGGTTAGTATGATGCGCCAAAACAAAACTATCAAATGTCTCAACAAAATTCTTTCAATGAACATTTTCATGGTTTGAAAGAGGAAGCAAGCCAACCTATTTTCAGTTACTTCAAACAAAAGCAGCCTGCCGTGTTGGCGGCACCCGCCCCAGTACCAAGTCTCTACGCCCCTGTTATAAACAAACCATACGAGCTAGCACCACGCCCTCTCAGTATGTTCCCTCAAGAAAACATGATGTTAAACAGGCCTATAATGGCGTCTTATGCAAACGAGAGAGCTAGCCAAAAACCCAAGCTCTCTCATCCTGACCATCATCACTCATCGACTGAATCTAACGAGAATAAAGATAAAGAAGACTGGTCTTCTAGTCTATGGTTTCCAGGTGGCACTTATTCTCCGCCACCTTCTTGGTTAAAAGGTCAAAAAGTCCATGAGCCGGTCAAGGAGCCCTATGTGCCGAACCAACCAACACCACAACAAACACAGCCACAATATCAACAAAATTTTCAACCGGTCGTTCCGTTTATAGCGTCACCTGCACAAACACCGGAAGTACACCCAGCTATAACGCAAATAGCCGGTGAACAGAGACATATTGAAGGACAACCAGGTGTAGTGGCGCCTTTTTCATCTCTCAAACCTTACAATCCGTTCACGCAAGAAAGACCAGCTGTTATACAACAACAACCAGATATGTCTAGATTTATGGGTGTTCCTGCCCAACAGCAGACCGTACCACCGGCTGTTTTGACATTTGCGTCGCCGCAAAATTCCGACAACAACCAATGTTTAAAACGTTTTCCCCTCAAAAACAATACAATTCTCAACCGCTTGCGTATAACCGACTATCTTACAACGGTAATGATATGGTACGCCAAAATTACCAAATGTTCCATCAAGCGCCACCGGTTAGTATGATGCGCCAAAACTATCAAATGTCTCAACAAAATTCTTTCAATGAACATTTTCATGGTTTGAAAGAGGAAGCAAGCCAACCTATTTTCAGTTACTTCAAACAAAAGCAGCCTGCCGTGTTGGCGGCACCCGCCCCAGTACCAAGTCTCTACGCCCCTGTTATAAACAAACCATACGAGCTAGCACCACGCCCTCTCAGTATGTTCCCTCAAGAAAACATGATGTGTTAAACAGGCCTATAATGGCGTCTTATGCAAACGAGAGAGCTAGCCAAAAACCCAAGCTCTCTCATCCTGACCATCATCACTCATCGACTGAATCTAACGAGAATAAAGATAAAGAAGACTGGTCTTCTAGTCTATGGTTTCCAGGTGGCACTTATTCTCCGCCACCTTCTTGGTTAAAAGGACAAAAAGTCCATGAGCCGGTCAAGGAGCCCTATGTGCCGAACCAACCAACACCACAACAAACACAGCCACAATATCAACAAAATTTTCAACCGGTCGTTCCGTTTATAGCGTCACCTGCACAAACACCGGAAGTACACCCAGCTATAACGCAAATAGCCGGTGAACAGAGACATATTGAAGGACAACCAGGTGTAGTGGCGCCTTTTTCATCTCTCAAACCTTACAATCCGTTCACGCAAGAAAGACCAGCTGTTATACAACAACAACCAGATATGTCTAGATTTATGGGTGTTCCCGCTCAACAGCAACCCGTACCACCGGCTGTTTTGACATTTGCGTCGCCGCAAAATTCCGCTCATGAAGTAATTAAAGCGGGTCCACAAAACGAAGTACAAACTATCAATAAGAATAGTCCAACCACGGAAAATTCGAAGACGGAAGAGGACCATGACCTTCCCGGTTACCTTGGTGCTATGGATATTGCAAAATATCCATTGGATTCCACTGACCGTCTACGTGGTGGCAAAGGTCAGAAAGACGAAGAGCAAGGTCTGTAATCGCATTTCATTCATTTGTTTGTCTCCGTCCTGTATAATAGCGATTTTAGTCTTTTATTTTTGTAGCTCCTCGCTGACTAAGGACGACGATAAATCAGCACTTTTACCACACTCGATCCCCATAAAACTGTTCTAAACTTTTTCTTAATATTCTGGCCATCGAAGCCTTTTCTTTCTTATGAAAAAAAACTACCATCAAAACAACTATATTAAACTCTAAAAAAAAGTGCTACTAAAAACGCTTTCAGGTATACATCATAATGGTCTATTAAATTGCGTAAGTAAAATGCGGCTCGGATTTTTCATTTCATATTTCTCGATTTTTCAGCACCTAAACGTGAGAATGTGATCAATCCAAAATCAATCAAAGGTGTTGAAATAGCTTCACACGCAGTCAAAAATATTGGCACAACAATCGGACTGGGAGATAGGGATATCAATACACTGGTAGATCACGTGTCTAAGAACGTACGCGAAGTCCGTAGTTTATGTGAAAAACTTGTCCATTCATATGATAATATATTGAAACATAATTGCAGTGGAGCTGCTACGGATTCATCAAGCGCCGCCGGTGGCGGTGGTAACTCAGCACAAAAATCTGAACTTGATAAACGATCGGAGATTAAAAACACGATTTGTGAGAACCTTCGATTAACACGTGACACACATCAAACGTGCGTTGCGAATCAAGAACAAAGTATCAATGAAGTCAACGCAATCGAAAGTACGATCATAGGTGTCAAAGTAGCCGAATTTGCCGCCGCTCAGGCGGCCTCTTCCACTTTTGTAGGCGCTTAACGGTCAAACTATAACTGGGACGTTTGATTTGACGTTTATAAAACCTCATGATTGAGTTTCGACCCAAGGCTCGCTATAGTGGTGAATCTTCAAACAAGAAAACATGACGCCATAAAATGTACGGGTTGAATCTAGCACTTTCTTTGTTTTCGTATTTTACATTTTTTAAATTCTAGTGCCAAAGCTTACTTCATATCCATTGTTTGTATTAAAACGCACGGGACGTGCAACTTATGTAAGAAAACGCACGGGGCGTGCAACTTATGTATTAAAACGCACGGGGCGTGAAACTTATGTAAGAATAAGAGGCTTCAAATCTTACATAGGATATTGGTCTTTGGCCTTTGCCTTTACCTTATTGTGCGTCATCGCATTTGAAATGTTAATGTTGTCCTCCGCCATGGAACATCCGTTTATCTTATCAGCCCTTTTTACGTACAAGGGGCCGGGCACTAAATTATGTCCGGCGAAAAGAAGGGCCGATAAGATATATAAAGTATTCGAAATTAACGTTGTCTGTAATGATTTCCAATATAAGATTTTATCTACCTTTTTTCAGACGCCTTTGTATATTTTGAAATTATTCGTGTAAATATCAGAAATATTTTTTACAATCTTGATATACAATGTTGTTTAACCTGAAATATCATTGGTATAATATCTTGACTTCATATCCTGACCTTACGTGTAACTTATGGCATGTCCAAAAAGCCGTAAGTTTGGCTTAGAAAATTGGGGGCCTTAGACATGTTCATTCATACCTACAAAGAAGTGTATTAGAACGTAGAATTCAAAACTGCCTGTTAATAAAATTAATTTTTTCACCCAAAAAAGTTATTAGGCAAAAACCAAAGAATGCTGACGTCAGCAAAACTTGTTTTTTTGAATAACTCGAGTTTGGCTGATGGGATAAACATGAAATTTGGACCAAAGTTGCATATTGTTAATAGAAACATTTTTGCATAATTTTCTTTTCAAATTTTGCTGACGTCAGCAGAAATCAGCGAAATACGAATTTTTGCTATAAATTGCTGACGTCAAAAAAATTTCAAAAAATTTTTTTAATAATGACTTTATGTAAAAATGTATTAATCGATGTATTTCTAGTAAGTAAAGTTCTTTCATGATTTTAAGTTCTGGTCAACGATTTCAGCCTATCCAGTCCATTGTTAATTTATGGAGGTTCGGTTTGGACGTGCCTTTAAATTTAAACAAACATGCATTTTCCTTCTCGTTGAATATCAAACTTGATGGGCAAGCGAGGCATCCGACGGTCGTCCCACGAGAGCAAGCGACAAATTGATGTGGATTGTTTGGGTCACCCACATTTCCACTGAAACGTTTTCCACGGCCAGGACAAATGTCAGGGCATGCAACTGGAGTAGTTGTAGGTTTTTCTGTTGCTTTTCCATTCGATGGATAATAGAGACATTGATTGCATGGTTCTTGACAGAATGCAACTAAAATGGAACATAAAAGAATACTAAGACTTAAAGAAGAAATAATATTTTCCTATACACTTTTTTTATAAGAACCAGCCAAATTTTTCTCTTTAACCCCTCCCTATGCTTGAATTTGAGCAATTTCAGGCTCAGCATTGTTCTTAAATTGTTCTTATTTTTTTGCCTCTGTTCATTTATTGGCGGCGACCCTTGTCTGAGAAGGGTCTTAAATTCGGCATTTTTCTTCAATTGAGCTTCGCGTTCTCATAAAATTGTCCTTACATTGAAAAGTTTATTAGACTATGGACTGATTTTCGAAAACGTGAATTAGTGGATATACCATAAGAACGACACGAGATCTCTCCCTGATTTGACACCTCTTCGCGCAAAGATTTTCAAAAACTTTCAGTTATTTTTCTCGAATCAGAAAATAATCTAACAACCGAAGAACAATGCTATCGTTGGACTTCATTGTTTTTTTTGTTGTTTTTTTTTTTTGTTTTTTTTTTATCTATAGTATATGAAACACGAACAAATAGTACAAAACTAAGGGTTCCTAACCTCCCGCAAAAGGACCACCAGATCATACCGCCAGGAGGAAGGAACCCAAACTAAGCTAACAATAAATTAAT
This sequence comes from Clytia hemisphaerica, assembly GCF_902728285.1. Lineage (NCBI taxonomy): Eukaryota > Metazoa > Cnidaria > Hydrozoa > Leptothecata > Clytiidae > Clytia > Clytia hemisphaerica. Next base: position 2,047,333 of record NW_027103414.1, read on the forward strand.
AAATCAATTAATAAATGCATGGAAAAAAAAACTTACTACAGAGGATAAATACTAACAAAAAATAAAAAAAACTTCATTGTGTTATGTCCAGGTCGAAAGCTATTAACTGAATGATTCTTGGCTTTCGAAGACCTCCTTATTTATTGCTGATCACAACAAAATTAATGTGGGCGGCAATAAGTCTACAGCAAAAAAAAAGAAAAAAAGATGCATAATCACTTGATCATCTTAATCACCAAGACTTGTTTAATTATATTTGGAGCCAAATTTAGAGAGAAGAAAGCAATTTATCAAATATTATTGCCCCCGCAGGAGCGCAGCGACGAGGAGGCACTCATAGCTTCACGCATAGATATTGGACTGGAATCTCGAATCTTTGCGTTTGTTTGTTTGTAATTTGATTTCCGGCCAATTAAGTGTTCCGCAAAAATAAGGCGGTAAATTATACAGCGGTAAATGTTATACACATTTTCATATTACGTTATAGGCTATTACCATTATTATATATTACATTTCATTAGTTTTGATTTAGCATTGAAAAGCTGAAGCGAGTGTTATAAATGCAAATTATAGAAAAAGTATATAATTACACCATAACATGAATTACAATATTACTTTTGCAAATCAAAACAAACAAAATGGCAGACTGGTTATGATGATGAGCTGATTCTTTCGTCTTTGACTGGAAAAAGTGTTTTGTATAGGCTAAAATTTTGTTTCTTGTCTTTAAAACTGAATAAATACTGTAATTTAGTCAGAAGTTCATTTCAGCAATGATTTCAATTCTTTTCTGGAATCTTTAAAGAAGTTGCTCAAGTTTTCAAATGTACATTTGTATACATTTTTGTTCAAACTGTAATTTATCTTTGTCTGTTATTTTATTAATAACTACCTTTATTGTTTATAGATCTTCTTGAGCTTTAAAGACCATTATATGGTTGTAAACTCAGGAAATGTCTTTCTTAACTTGGTAAAATAAGATACCGGCAAAGTACAAAAAAGTAGAATGTATGCATATGAATCCAAAATTGAATGTGAATCAATGTAAACAAACTTTTTTTTTCGTCTTCAAAATAGATTTACCTCACTTAGAGTGTTTTCACTGTTTGTTCAGTGTGGTAAATCTATTTGGAAAACCTGAAAAAAGTTTGTATAGGCGCACATTCAACTTTTGCAGTTGTGATAGCCTACGTACCGTGAGATTGGGTAACTTGCATCAGTGGAGGCTAACATGCATAGCCCTCAAATGAAAGACCTGGCTGGTCATTAAAATACAAATCTCGCAGCTCTACTCTATACCATTTTTGTTTTGATTTAACTTTGTATTTTAATGACCAGTCAGGTCTTTCATTTGAGGGCTATGCATGTTAGCCTCCACTGATGCAAGTTACCCAATCTCACGGTAATAACTTGCGCTCCAGTAGTTTGGTGAAATAGCTCCAATTCTGGCTTTCCAAGTTAGGAGGGACCTTCCCGAAGGCATTTAACGGTGGTTAGACTAGGCACACAGACAGTCATACAGAAACACCATAAAGTGAAATTATATAGCTATAAACTCAAAAAGTCTAGCTTTCTTAAGGCACGTCTCTTCATTGTCTGCGCTGCGATCATCTTAATGGATTCAATCCTTTCAGCTTGGAGAAAAGATTGCATCATGAAAAAGTACTATGCACTTTAAAAGAAATTAGGCGCATTTCAACTTTTCTCGACTGTACGTCTGAATGGACCACAATGGCATTCCTTTATTTTTCTTTTGACCAACAACATAAAAGATTTTGCTTGAGAAGTTCAATCACAGCGTAGGCGAGTGGAGTCCGGGCCTTAGCTAGGATTGGTGTCTATTTCGCCCTATTTAAGATGGCGCAGAACTTTTTGTGAAATTTTATCCGCAGTATCCTCTTGACTATTTTTTATTAGGCAAAGTAGCAATAGAGAATCAATCAATCAATCAATAATTAAATCAATCAATAATCAAATCAATTAATTATTCCCGATTATTTTTTATGTTTCAATCTTTAAAGCATTAAAAGCTTTATGAGTGCATGACATGACCTTTCAGTGGGGGCATTTAGTGAAAGCTATGACTAGTATAATTCTTACACTTCCAAAATCAAAGCAAAGTCGTTGGTCAAAGCCTCTACAATAAAGTTCAAAATGTTGATCTTCATTCATTGTGTTGTGTCCAGGTCAAAAGCTATTAACTAAATAAAGTTCAAAAGATATTGATAGTTTTGGGTTTTTTTACCGTTTCTCAGAATTTTAAGTTCGGACGAGATTTGCGATTTCAGCACTCAGGCTCGGATACAGAGGGAGGCTATAACCAATGGAGGAGAGTGCACTTTATTAACGTATTACCTTATATGGAAACTAATTACTCTCCATGAATAAGATAGCCTACCTCCTGTATCCGACCCTGGCACTTCCACTTTATTTCATTGGATATTTCGATTTTTGATTCCAGTGACTTCTAGGCTATGTTCAGTAGCGTGGTGGCAAGGGAGCAGTGCCCCCCCCCCCAGCGGCCGATTTTTTTTTGGGGGGGGGGCGCCGAAATACAAAGGGCGCAAAAAGATGCCTCCGATTACTAATTTCGGCGCCCCATTTCTCTTTTAGACCTTAGATATGGCCGTTTCCCCAAAATTATCGTCCTCACTTCACTCGCGTAATTTTTACTTTTCAAAGGGGGCACCAAAATCAAAATCTTCTTATATTGCCTTCCCAGTTTGCTCGAATTTTAGTCGACCCACCACAATGGTGGTCGCTCGATGTACCCTTTTTCAGGTCCATGAGTTCCAGGTAGGGTCGCAAAAACGCAAAAAAAACAACAAAAATCAGTCCCTCATAGGGTTACCTTTTTGGGGGAATTCAGAAGAGAGAGAGAAAAAAAAATTGAGAACATTTTGGAAACTCAGTCCCATTCAGGGTAGCTATTTACGCAAATTTTGGCAAAATCTTTCAAAATACGAGTCCCACGTAGTGGCCATTTTTTGTGTAGATTATCGTTGAAACTTTGTTGACTTTCGCTAAAATGTCTATCTTGATTTTTTTATTGACAGATATTAGCGATAAAATTGATAACACTTTCGACAAAATGCAAAATGAAACAAAGGCTCTTATTTGGAGCTCAATTTAAAGAGAAGAAATCAATACACCTTTTCGACCGTAGCCGCTAATTGCCACGTGGGCATTTTTTACCACCCTAAAACCACCTCAGTCTTTTTTTCGCGCCTGAAGACAATAGAAAAAAGTGTAAAAAAGGATTGGATCGAGTTTAGGGTGGTAAAAAGTGCCCGCGCAGCAATTGGCGGCTACGATCGAAAAGGTGTATTAAATATTAATCATAAATTTTTCCGATTATTTTAAAGTTTATAATCCGGAGTTCAATTTAAAGAGAAGAAATCAATCAAATATTAATCATAAATTTTTCCGATTATTTTAGAGTTTATAATCCGGAGTTCAATTTAAGGGCTTTGACCATAGTCCAAAAATTTATTTTGATATTTGAACATAAAAGTTATATTTCAGGTTCCTTAACACTTTTAACAAAGAATTGCCTTTATAAATTGCTTTTTAATCGAATCCCTTAAGAGTAATTAAGAATCTAATTGCAAAAATGACGTTATAAACTTTAAAAAGATGTTAATAATATGCTGCATCACCCTCTTTTACAAAAAGTGCTTAGTTTTAATGGGTAATTAACTTTTTTGTTTCAAAATTTCTTTACACTGTCCGCAAAGAATTGAACTATTTTAAATTTTGCGGAAATTTTTTCTGAAAAGATCAAAAGTTATGACTGTTTTTTTAAGGAAAATCCAGATGAAAAATTGATGAAAAACCACTATTTAGAAGATTTTGAGACAAAGAAGTATTTACAAAATTTTCCGCAAAAATTTTTATTGTTCGGTAAAAGATACACCATCTACTGCGAAAAAATTTTCAAAATGTTTTTTCTTCGCCGAAACTAAGCTCTTCAAAGTTGAAATACTCTTCCTCGCAAAAATCTTCATTTTCTTCTTCATCAAATTTTTTCAATGCAATTTTTGAATTTTCAGATTCAGGAATAGTTTGTCTAACAGAAAATGTATAACATGCCATAGTTTTGTTTGTTACATCAGTCAGAAAAAAAAATTTTAAACACGGCAATTATGAAAAATTCACTATGGTCAGAGCCCTTAAAGAGAAGAAATCAATCAAACATTAATCATAAATTTTTCCGATTATTTTAGAGTTTATAATCTGTTTCGAAGCCATACAGAGAGAACGACATGTATTTCCCCATATAAGGAAATTATAACATTATTAAAATGGAAAATACACGTGTTTTAAAGAATATATTTAATACCGGGTTAGTTAGAGGATTGTCTAGCTTAAATCTTGATGAATTACCTGAATTTGGATAATTAGTTCATTGTCATTTTGAAGTAAAAAGTCATTTTTCAAAAGTGTTAAATCATGCTGGAAATGATGAAATTTTGATGACCATTTTGCAGAAGATAAAAAATTGAAAAATACTTTAAATTTCTTGTTTTACTTTTTTTCTCGATTTCTTATTAATGTTAATCACTTTTTATATTAAAATGACATTTAGGATTCGTAAAACTCATTAAAGACTCGAATCTGTTAATTCATGTGTGCTTTCACGTCAAATTTTGAAATTTTATCTCCAATGATTTTTGACTTTATTAAATGGCTATAACTTTTCAACCGATTATGCAAATTTAAAGCAATACATTAAAATTTATTTTGGACCCTCTTCTTTTATAATAAAGCAAAGCCTACTTCACAGGTCCCTTTGATAGGTCTGAAGAAACTGCCAAACATCCGAAGATTTTTTTAGCCACCTGGTATTAATATAGCCACCTAGTATAATAATGAAATAGGCCAAAAATTCAAGAATATGGTAATACTGATAATCTAAGAATGCCATTTTTAGAGTATTTTACCATCAAATTTCCAGCTTTTCCCCAGCAGTGTCAGATTTTTGTTTGAAGTATGCACATGCTAAATTATGGCTGGGTTTGGATCCAAACCCAAAAATACCGTAAAAACAAAAACTTTAAGTGAAATTGATCGTTGAAAGGCTATAAAATACCTACATCGTCGTCAATATTCAAAAGTGATTTTTCTCTAAAAGTTAGAAATATTCATGATCAATAGGAAAATCAATAACATTAAAAAACCATCGCCAATGATAGCAGGAACCGCAACTATTACTACAGAGGTCAATAGGGCATTCGTGGAATATATCCTAGCTGACACATGTTATATCAACGTTCATAATATGGAGGTTATGGACGATGTGGGTATTTTATAGCCTTTCAACGATCAATTTCACTTAAAGTTTTTGTTTTTACATAAGTGTTTCCGTTTTCAAATCTGACACATATTTCATATCAGGACAGTGTCTTGCTATTGTTATATTATGCTGATATAAGCACAAATGTTTTTCTTTTCCTCTTTCTGACCAATCTTGCTCCACATCCGTGCCAATCCAATATGAAAACGGTTCACTCTTATTTAAAAACAAAACCTTTAAGAGACATGAAGACACCCCCTTCTCACAAACCCACTGGGACTCCTTCCCACTGGAATGATTGTCCAAAATATCGTCCCCGGGGGAAAGTTATTCTTCAATTTTTGTCCCCACTGAAAATAATCAAATAAACCAATCCCCACTCCAAAATATTATGCTATTTTTCCCATCCCCTCTGAATTTTTGCCACCGCATGGAGCCTTAAGTGACCGAGGATGGCATTCATAGCTTCACGCCTAAGGATAGTTGGATAAATAGCTCACATTTTTGCGCACTTGTTTGTCATTCTTCTTATGTTATACCGGTTAAATGGTAGCCCGGTATTAAGTTTGTCTTTTTCTTATCCCTAGAGAATTAATGAATCTAGGAAATTTCCTTTTTTGGAAAGTGAAGTCTGTTAGCACATAAAAACGAATACTTCAGATGGTGATAAAAACATAAAAATTTGGCACAGATGATCCTTAGAGGGTCTAAAACTTAATTTCAAACAGTAACACCAAATTTTGCAACCTGGCCACCTGCCAGATGACATCATCAGGTGGCTGGGCAAAAAGTTATTTTTTAGAAAATTTTCAAAATTTGATGCTTCCAGCGGAAAGAGCATGAAATATTAATGAAAATTGAGGTATAAAGCAAGCCTTGAAAATCTTCCTATCAAAAGTTATGGTGTCCGGACAATTCCCCCCCCCTGGTGAATCCCCCCGGTAAATTCCCCCCAGTAAATTCCCCCCTGGTGAATTCCCCCCGGAAAATTCCCACCCGGTGAATTCCCCCCTGGTGAATTCCCACCCATATATTTTCATATGTGTTTTTAAGTTTCGAAATCATGGACTGTAACCCCCGGGGGGTACTAGGGTTGGCGAATGAGAAGTATGTGCGGACGGGACCTCCGAAAACCGACCCTTAGAGAGACTGATATTTTTGCTGAAAAGATGACCCTTAGAGAGACTTTTTGAATTTTTTGTTCTTCGATTTTTGAAAAAAGTCATACCCTTAGAGAGACAATTACAATTTTTTCTCTGGAAATCAAAACGTTTTCTAAAAATCCTGAATTTTCCAACCCTTAGAGAGGCTAAATTAAAACTTTCAATCGAAACAAACCTCCAATTTTAGGGTCAAGGATTTTTACAAAGTTTTAAGAATCACAACTCACTTATTTCAAATTACATGATTTTTTAGTTCACCAGGGCGGAATTCACCGGGTGGGAATTTTCCGGGGGGAATTCACCAGGGTGGGATTTACTGAAGGGGAATTCACTGGGGGAGGAATTCACCAGGGGGGAATTGTCCGGGAATCAAAAGTTAAGGAGGTTGAAAGTTTTGTGATGACAAAAACCTTGTAATTTTGGAACAAATTGACCAAATTTGATGTCTTATACATGAATTCATATCAAAATTCATTGCTTTTTCTGATTATGATGTTCAAATTGAATTAAAAGCAAAACAAAAAAACTTAGATTTTGAGATTTTAAAAGGCAAATCAACGCAGCGTTCTCCCTTCAGGAACACAGTGTACAACAGACTATTTTTTTGGATGTTTTAAGCCTTCCTATGTCGTTTAGACCCAAGCCTCAGAAGGAACTTCTAATTTTTGACACGGAATCATTTATAAAACACCAAATTTGGTCAACTATCCAAAATTACGAGGTTTTTAAGTTTTGCCTGGAAAGGCTTATGATGACGTCATCACAAATATTTCAACCTTCGTAACTTTTGATAGGAAGATTTTCAAGGCATGTTTTATACCTCGATTTTAATCAGCATTTCATGCTCTTTCCGCTGGAACCATCAGATTTTGAATATTTTAAAAAAAATAATTTTTTACCGAGCCACCTGATGACGTCATCTGGCAGGTGGCTAGGTGGCAAAATTTGTTATTACTGTTTGAAATTAAGTTTTAGACCCTCTAAGGATCATCTGTGCCAAATTTCATGCTTTAATCACCATCTGAAGTATTTCTGTGCTAACAGACCTCACCATTTCTTTTCTCTACCAATACAAGTGAAATCGATCACACTTTAATAACATTTGTGTTTCTTTCACTTTTGTCCCAGGGACAAAATCAGCGTGTCTTCTGGCTATTTCCCTCACATTTTGCCCCATGAAACAAAAGAAGAAACCATGGGACACGCTCTTCTTTTCTTGTGATTAACCATGATGCATTGCACCAACGCGAAAAAAACTTCTTGTGTCCCCAAGCCATAAATTGGGGGCCGACTAAGTTTTGGCCGGTAAGGTATACCTTAGTGTATGAATTTTAATAGAAGTCCGTGGTCAAGAGGTGGTTATCAATTTCTGCCTACATAGAGTTTTGAATGATCGAGATTCATTTTAAAAAGATTAAAAATTACAAAAAATACAAGATTGTAAATACTTTGCAACATGTTAACTTTCGGTTTTACTGTGTAAGAAATTTAGTGGTCTGGCTCGGTCTTGAATTTCCCTTTGAACAAACAGGCGTTCCATTTCTCGTTGAATTCCAATCCCTTTGGGCAAGCGATGCATCCGACAGTTTGTCCGTGGAAACAAGCGATGTATTGGTGTGGGTTGTGTGGGTCTTCAATGTTTCCACTGAAGTGTGGTCCACGGGCTGGGCATTTGTCTGGGCAAGCGAAGGTGGTGGCTGGGTGCCATTTTTGTGTGGTGACACAGTCGTCGTGTTTGCTGTACAAACATTGGTTGCAGTTTTCGCTGAATTCCAAGGACAATGGCCAGCAGGCTTGACAGTAAGCTAATCCGTCTGAGCATTGGAGGAAGTAGTTTTTGTTGAGTCGTCCATAGTAGATGTATTGGAAGTTTCCGTCAGCTTTTCCATGACAGAGGGAGTCTGGGCATGGGACAGCTGGTGGTGTGGTACCAGTTTCGGTTCCAACTTTGAGGGCAGCGGCAACTGTAATTGAAAAGAGATTGTTAATATTATTTTGTGGAGTTCTAATGTGAAACAAATGCTCTAGTTTATACCTACAATAGAAAGGTACCTCGAAGAGATATGTTTAACAAAGGTTGAAATTACTGAAAATAAAAAATATCAAGAATTTAGATTTAACTTACCAGCCAAGAGAGCAAGAGAGACAATGATAATCTTCATTTTTTGGTTTGTTTTATGGTCAGTTGATGAGAATCGATCAAGTGATGCTGGACTTCTTGATGTCCTGGGTTTTTATACATTTTCAGGTAATCTTAAAAAATTAGCTATGATATAACCATTCTAAAGCGAGATTAGAAGGGCTTAGAACATATAGAATAATTGTAAGAGTATTATGATTTCACCTGTTTTTTTAATTCTTAAGATATTCTTAATTTCCTGTTCTTGTTATTCAGCTCAACCAAATTGTCAAACAGGATTTTTAGGTTGATGAAGATTATACTTGAATACTATACAAAGTAATATTTGTCTCGATATAATCTGTAGGGGAGTTTAAAAAAGTTATATAACTTATGATAGAATTCGAATTAAAAGTCCAAATCTTTGTTTTGTTTGCCATTTTTCAACAAATAGTTCAATTTGAACATATTGTATATTGTTGAAAAGATAATCGAGAGCACTTTAATTTTCAAGGAAAATAAGTCAAAAAATTAAAGAAAATGAAGATTAAAGATGAAAAAAGAAAAAAATGGACTTTTGATTCTTTGGCACTAGAAATTTCATTTTTGGTACGGGGTTACTTTTAAGACTCCTGATTTCAGCTGCGTAGTTCTTTTCCGAAAATTTCTTGCGACGAAGGTTACAACCTCTAGAAAGTAGCTCGTTTTTGCTGTTTTCTCATTTCAATGGTCGATCTTCTAAGACATAACTTTCTATGTAATAATTTCATGTTAGAAATAATTGTATATGTGAAATCAGAAGTACTTTAGATGGCGGTTTTGTGCTATAGTTACAAAGATAATAAGGTGTGGAATATTGTCAAAAAAAGAAAAGAAAGTTCAAAAAAGTTCAAAACTGAAGATGAAAAGTGAAGAAGAATAAAGTCAACTTCTTGTAGAATAGTGCTATGATCTTTATTTTTATATCAGAAACTCTTTGATCTTAGTATCTCTTAAATGCGAAATTCGAAAAATATTTGTTAAGTCAAAGGATTCCAGTTGTAATCACATTTGAAAAGTCTAATTTTTATAGATCCTATTTTTGTTTACTGCAAGCCTTCCAGGAGAGAGCCTTCCTGATTTTGAGAAGGCTTTCTGAGCTGTAGCGTGGTGGGTCGACCAAATTTGAGCCAAACTGGGGGAGGCAATTTTTGAAAGTTGGATTTTGGTGCTAGAGAGAACCAAAGTAAAATATGTTTGCAAAATTAGGAGAGCGAAGCGAGCACGAAAGATTTTTCAATTTTTCGCGTTGAGAACTGCTTAATCACGAAAAAGAAACGTCGAAAAGAGTCGGTAAAAGAGTGTAATCACAGAACATGATACGAATTTATCTCTTTAAACAGTATATTTTGGCTCAGGCTTAATTTTTTGAAATTTCCAGGCTTAAATGCCCGATTTCAACGACGGCATGTTCCGCCAAAAAATGGCTTTCCAAATCGGACTCTTACAGTGCAGCCCTTAAGTAGTGAAAAGGTACCTTTACAGTGCATTTTACTGAAAGTTTCTGACCCTTGCAGTGTAGTTTGATTTCGTATCTTATTTTTCTGAAGCCACTTGAAAATGAGCCTGAGATATCGACACAATGTACAAACCAAATCGAAATGGGTGCGAGTCAAAACTATAAACATACCTCAGATTTCTAATCAGACTTGACAGCCCCCAAACACACGCTTACAGTTTATCCAGCTAAAGGAAGACCCTTGTAGTGCACTCTATCAAAAGTACAACCTTACAGTGCATTTTGAGGGTCTCGAAAACCCTACCCTTAAGGGCGGCACATGGGTCGGACCATAAGTTATAGGTGCCCCCTGGGCTGACATGCTCTTTCAGTGTTCTTAATATAATAATAATAACATAAATACTCAAACATTTTCTCTTTCCAAGCTAGACCGATGTTTTCTTTAAACTCTATATTGTAGATGATTTAACTACTTTTTCAGGTAGGCTATTCCTCTGTTGAGTGCCCCGATAGTAAAAACAGTTGCTCTGGGGTCCACTGACACCATTGTTCCCGAAAATTGCTTACCAGTTCAGAATACTGTGTTTGTGTTTTTTTTTCAGTTTCGCGCGTTGACCAAATAACTTTGGCATATTCTAGGTGAGGCCTGACAAATGTTATGTAAAGTTTACGGAATAATTCAGGAGTGAGATACGTGAAGACCAGCCATTGAGTTTACCTTTTTTACTTGGTTTGATATATGTTGGTCGAATGAGAGATTTTGGTCAAAGATAACTCCGAGATCCTTTTCGAATTGTACATGTTTTAGTAAATTTCCTCTGAGTGTGTATTGATGTACATGATTAATTATATTCGGCTTACTTAACGTTAGTACATGACATTTTTCGGGATGAAATTTTCAAAGCCACGTATCTGACCATTGCTGTAGTCGATCGATGTCCTCCTGGATTATAAGTGCGTCTTCAATTGATTCTACTCTATTGACAAGTTCAGTGTCGTGTCAGCAAATAGAAAGAGTTGTGATTTAATTGAATCTGGTAAATCGTTGATGTAAAGAACGAAAAGGGTAGGCCCTAGGACACTACCTTGGGGTACTCCACTAAGAAATAATTGTTTTTTGGATTCAACTCATTTACTTTAACTATCTAAAATCCATCCTTCAAGAAGTATCTCTGATCCATTCAAGCAACTTATTCCGTAGGCTTCTAATTTGATTAAGAGCCTTTGGTGGGGAACTGAGTCGAATGCCTTTATGCAAAGTCAAAGTATACTGCGTCAACAGCTTTACCGTTAGCAATGTCTTCGGTACACACATCTAGATAGTTTAGCAGTTGTGTTACTGTTGATTGGCGATTGATAAAACCATGTTGCTTGTTAGAAAGTAGTTTCTCTTGCTCTAGATGTGACATAATGTGGGTTTTGAGAATCTTTTCCGTCATTCGACACACAATGGATGTCAGGCTAATCGGACGGTAGTTTTCCGCTATATTTTTGTTTCCTTTTTTGTAAACAGGTGATACATTAGCATGCTTCCAGTCGTTTGGAAGACAACTTTCGTTGAGAGATTTTGTCATTATAAGGAAAAGTGGTTCTGCAATATATTCAGCGAGCTCCTTTAGCATCCTCGGGTGAAGTTCATCTGGACCCATTGATTTGTTTGGATTTAACGCCTTGAGTTCCTTTTTTATAGTTTCATAGTATATTTATCTCTACTTCTTTATCCGTCCTGGAATAGAATTCAGGGAGTTGTTCAAGTGGCTCACGTGTAAAGACACTACAGAATTGGCTCTGGAGTATGTTGGCTTTACTTTTGTCATCATATTTGATCGAATTTCCATTATTAGGGGTTTCGAGGAGAGGTTGTATTGCCGTTCTTGCTTGCGTACATATTTCCAGAATCTTTTTGGGTTTGTTTTTGATTGTTTGCTGATCTTTTTTTCGAACTCTCTCTTGGAGTGAGTCAGGGCTCTATTAGCGGCGTTGCGCCATCTTACGTACTCTCTTCTACTTCTACTTATTTTTTGGCACTTTGACTCTCAAATTGTTCTTATCCTGCTCTTATCTTTAGGGTGAAATTGAGAGTTTTTAGGCGTTATACCCAATTTTTACTACTTTAACCTAAATTGCTTGAAATTTAGTAATTTCAGGCGTAGCATTGTTCTTAAATTATCCTTATTGCCCCTTATTTTTTGGCGTTTTTGAGCCTTACTGTTCTTATAAAATTGTGCTTATAAAATAAAAAACACGTTCTTTATTTTTTTAAATAATGTTATGAGAGAAACTAAAATTCTTTTCCCTGATAAAGGATTTTCGGCTGCTTTCTTGGTAAAGATTATATAGAAACGTAACGGAAGAGACGTGTGGTAATGTAATTTTTGGTAAAGTAAATAATCTAACCGCCACCAAAATTTTCCACTAATAGTAGGCCACGATTCAATAAGGTATTTTGGAAATCCCTTTATTCATTGAGCTAAATTATTTTAGATTTTCAAATATTACATTCTTGAATAGCCCTTCTCAATAAATAAAGAGACTTTGCAAAACACTGTATTAGAGTTGAGGTAGACAGGAGACCCATCCTGTATTTTTATAATATTTAGATATATACAGGACGGGTACGAGATGTGAGGCCGATTTCTGGTTCAAAAAATTTACAGTGGGAAATTCGAATTTAGCGCTGTCCTCACTTTTTCTAAGAAAGTGTGACCAGTGAAAGAATAACAGAATTTGATTGGCTGTGTTTTTAACCGTCTTTAGGATCTGGGAAATTCAAACTCACAGCCCAAACCATGCTATATATTTTGCTATCAGTATATAAAATAAAAAATCATAGCATGGAATCTCCAGGCTAGTGTTGAGGTGGGTCAAAATGACGAAACATTATTATGAATTTTACATATTTAAACAAATTGAACGATTAAATGTACAAAAATTAAGTTATTAATTTTATTTTTGGTGCATAAAAAGTGGCAAATAATTATACGAAGACCAATTTTTTTCATTCATTATTTGCGATTCGAATAGCCATTTCAAAGGTTTTCAGGCAATAGTCCCTCCCCTTGAAATCGTACCAATGTAAGGATCTTTTATATACACAATCAGATTGATTGCTGTAATATTTTCCATTTGGTGTAATCACTGCACAGTAAAAGTACCAAAAACCAGCAAGTCTATCAGCTGCGCAATTGTCAGTTCCCATGTCGTTATCAAATTCTTGTGTACTAAAATACATATTGTTATGACGAAGGAAATTATCCTTATGTTGTGAATTTCCCGAGAAAAAATTGCCTGTGTGAAGCTTATATTTATTTTCTTCGTTTTCAACTGTGAAGCCTTTGTAAACAACATGTGTGGATTCGCCTTCAAAAGATGTAGCCGAAATCTTGAGATAAACGGTTCTATTTTGCATTGATGTCAAGAAATGAATGTCATCATTCCCTAACCAATATTCACTTTCTGGTTCTCCAAAACCTGTTTTGTATCCTGACCAATATTGATTAAAGTCAACAGAACCGTCAATTCTCTTTTGAATGACTGTCCAACCTTCGCTATTCACATCATCCATGGTGCAATAAACATCTCTTTGTTTTCCATTGAAAGTGATTTCATAGACACCACTGTTCTTGTAATCACTTTTGAACCAATCATCACAATCTATGTATGGTTGTTCTGCGTTATATAATATACTACCAAGCTTGGAGACCAAATGATCGGATATACTTCTGATCAATCCATAAAGCTTGCAACTCCATACATCTGTAGACGTTGTCATTAACTTTTCATATTCAATATAATGACACTTGATGACAATGCATTTACGAAAACAAAAATCAAAATGTGTTGATTCCATTTCATGCATAGGTATTGGTTGTCCAGAGATTTCCACATTTCTACCAACAAACCGGAAAGGGACTAGCCCACATTCAATTCCTTGTGAATTGAAAGTTAAGAGGTATAATAAAGTTATCAGCATCGTGAAAAATGACTGCTTTCCTTTAAAATTGATTTCTGCGAAGAAGATTTCATGCAAATTTGTTCTCAACTTGTTCCAAAATAGTTTTAAGCCTTGAAATGTTCTTATTTTCGCCATTTTTTTGGGTATTTTTGTCCATTTTTCTAAGAAATTGGGTGTTATAGAGTTCGCGAAGCTTTAAAATGTTCTTGACTTGTTCTTAACATTTTGGCAATCGAAGCCTTATGTTGTTATACAGTTTGTTCTCATAAAAAAGAACGTGTAAGTTTACGAAATCATTTCTACGGATACTAGTAATGAATAAAAATTGAATAATTAATTTAATCCTTTCAATTCTAAATTTAACTATGCAGAGTCATTCTGATGGACATACATATTTATCTTTGATGAAACTAACCAAAATTTCACGTACAGAGCTAGAGTTGCTAAGCATTCTAGCTCAATGAATATATGGTTTATTATTCATTAACTTATTAGGAAAATAAATAATTTCCAATTTTTCATTGTTTATCCTCTTCCTCTTTATTAAAAAATATTCGCAAACCTCACTGGGCTTCATCATGTTTGAGGCTCCAGGCTGCTCCCAATGTTTTATGCAGTCCCCAGGCTAAAAAAATGAAAAATGAACAATATCAACTGAATTATTGATTCATGAATCGTTATTCATGACTAATGTTGTTAATTTACCAGTTCCAGGCTCAGCTTTAATCGATTATAAATTATAGACACTATTTGTTCAGGATAACGCCCGGGGGGGGGGGGGGGGCACTCAAGGTAAATAACCTACCAGACGTTCGGCCCTTAAGGGTAGGTTTTTCATAGTTCAGCTAGTGCACTGTAAGGGTAGGAAATTACAAAACTGCATTGAACTGCACTGTAAGGGTAGGAAATTGTGATAAAAGGCCAATTTTTTGGTAAAATTGGCACAAAATTGGTCAAATTCGGAGGAAAAATTCCACATTTTCTTGGAAAATTGCACTGTAAGGGTATCATTTTTCATGGAAATTCACTGCACTGTAAGGGTCCGATTTTACAAGCCAAATTTTGGGCCGAACGTATGGTCGTTTCCAGATCGAGTGCCCCCCCCCCCCCGGGGATAATGCATCCTTTAACTTTTGACACCCCTGTGTTACAAACCAGTTGGAGCCCAGCCCCACTGAAAAATTTGACTCAAAATTTTGTCCCCGGTGGGAAACTATTCTGGAATTTTAGTCTCACTGGTAAATTGACTTTGCTTTCATCCCCTCCCAAAAGTAAATGATTAAAGATTGCACTCCAAAACCATCTGCACTTGATTTTTTAACCTTAGAACAATACAGTTTCTATCCCCATTGGGATTTCAATAGGAATTTTTATCCCTAATGAGGAAAAAAATTCCACCGGGGCTGTGAAACAGGGGTGTTTTTGCCACCGCAGGAAGCCTAAAGCTTCCGAGGATGGCATTCATAGCTTCACGCATAAGGAAGTTGGGCAAACATCTCATAATTTTGCGCGCGTTTTTCAGTATTTTAGTTCCGGTTAAATGGTGTACCGGTAACATTCTTAGTTTGACTGTATTTCTATATTTATCATCATTAAAAACACTTTTCCGGATTTTTTTTGATCTGATTACCCATTTTCAAAGCTTTCAATGTCTTTTTTTATTACCTCAGGGAGTCGAATTAAGGGAAATTCCTTTTTTTGTTGGGAAATTCCCTATTTAAACCACAAGTAGTTATTAACCGCCTCTGACCAGGTCAAATTAGAAATTTTTATCCTTTCATAAACATGTCGTTTGACTATTACAGTAAAATGGCAGTTTAGTACAGTAGCGTTTAGTATGCTATGAACAAACCATAATATACCATTAATTTGGTAATAAAAGAGATGATAAAAATAAACAGATAAATAACTTTACCTTATCTCTATAAGAAGATATTTCTGAGATGGACACAAATTGCTAATATTTGTAGACTAAATTTTGCTTCAGATGAGATGCCATTCTAACAGAAGTAACGGCTATAAGTAACATTTCTTTCCAAATTCAACAATTTATTTGATCGTTCTTCTGCGGTGGCACTTTAATGAAAATTATGGCTAGTTTAATGTTACACCAGCTTATTTGTTTGAGAGTTGACGAATTGGATAACAAATAAATTGCAAATTGCAAATATTTCCTGACTTTTTCGCAAAGCATACGTAATACACCTTATCAACCGTAGCCGCCAATTACCGTGCGGGCATTTTTTTGTCCGTTTTACCACCCTACAATAACCTACCCAGTCTTTTGGTACCTAAAGACAATAGAAAACAAGTGTAAAAAAGTTGGTAAGTTATATAAAAAAGTGGCACGCGCCTGAACGAGCGGCTGTGGTCGAAAAAGTGTATAGTGGTCATAATAATTGGTAATAAAGGGAAATTCCCAACAATGCATGGCACCTAAAATGTAAACTGTAAATGTAATTATTGACAATTTTTCCTGAAATACTTTTGATATTGGATTGAAACTTATACCATAGTTTCAAAATGGGAATTACATAAATCATTATGTAATTATGCAGGTTTGTGGTACATAAATGATGTAGGTTTGGTTTAACCCTAAGTATGCTCATGAGCCATAGTGAAAAAATAGGGAAATCAATTTCGTACCATAGCTATACTGCTCGTAGCAAGTGCCACTATTTTTAACAAAAATTTAAAAGAATTTAAAGTCTTTCATTTTACTGATGGACGTGATACAGTCGTGTGCGTTATCAGATTTATCAAAAAGCGAGCTAAGGGACTGGAATCGAGTTTGAGCTACAATCCAAAATATATTGTGTGAATCTATGAGTGCCTCTTCACTCAAAAGTTTTGTACATGTTCGTAATGTTCCTATGTTAATAGCTATGATAATATTCCACTCCTGTTTGTCTTTTCAACAAGCACAACAACGCCATCTAATTCGGATTCTATCAAAAGTTAGAGCCTATTTTGTGTATGTACATTATACAATGATGTTAAATTGTCCTGCTAAAGGTCTATGGGTCGAAAGTCGTGTGGATCATACCCGTCAGCTCACACTTAGTACTATACTCATTTAAACTTTTTTGTCTGAACGCGCCCCCATTGCTTATATTAATTTCATGGCTAAACGAAAACTAAACTTGCTCGTAAGCTTGTCGTGAACAACTTTTTGTCCTCTCCAATTTAATACTTGAGCGACTCTTTGGCTTTAAGGGCTCTAACCATAGTCGAAAAATTGACTTTGGTATTTGAACGCAAAGTTATATTTTAGGTTTTTTAACACTTTCAACAAAGAATTTCCTTTATAAATTGCTTTTTAGTCAAATCCCTTAAGAGTAATTAAGAATTTAATTGCAAAAATGACGATATGAACTTTAAAAAGACGTTAATATTAGTGCATTACCTTCTTTTATAAAAAGTTTCAATGCGTAAATAAACCTTTTTGTTTCGAAGTTTTTTCAAACTGTCCGCAAAGAATTGAACTGTTTTAAATCTTTCGGAAAACTTTTCTAAATCAATGCATCAAAAGCTATGGCTGTTTTTCTATGAAAACTTGGGATGAAAAATTGGTCAAAGGGCACTATTTTCAAGATTTTGAGACAAATAAGCTTTTAGAAAAATTTTCCGAAATTATATTTTTAGTTCGGTAAAAGATACACCATCTACCGCAAAAAAAAATTCAAAATATTTTTTCTTCGTCGAAAATAAGCACTTCAAAGTTGAAATACTCTTCTTCGCAAAAGTCTTCATTTTCTTTTTCATCAAATTTTTTCATTATTTATTATTACGAAGTTATTGATTGTTAATTTTTAGAAACGTAAAACAATTTCCGACAAGAAAACCGCAAGAAAGGCAGTTTTGAAATTTTTTACCGTACAGCACCGAAATTTTCTTGAGAAAAAGACAAGGAATTTGAGCGGTAGAGAGATTGCGTGTTTGAACTTCACCACTTGTAGTGGTGTCCTTTAAGAGGCTCCTAAGCGGTTTGAGTAATGATGTGATAGGGACAGAGTGAAGAATAGCTTAAAAAGGAGATCTAAAGAGTATAACGTATTTAGAGATGATAGATTCTAATCCCCAATTTTGTCTCAAAACATCTTCTGTAAATAGAGCTTCTTAAACACGGTGATAAACAAGATATCTTTTAAAATGAAAATAATTCGTATAAAGTCTTACGTAAGATCAAGTTAAGAACAATTTTAAGGCTTTGCCCCAAGAAATGGAGTACTAGGTTTGCGAGATGACGGGTATGTCCGAGCCAAAAGACCGAATTTCGAAAATAATATCAATCTTTTGACGTTTTTGTCACCCTTAGAGAGACTATTTCCCCGAAATATTTTTAAAATTTTTAGTCTAAATTTCAAGAATTTATGACCCTTAGGTAGACCGTGAGATCCACTCCAAAGATGGAGTTTCACAAGCTGAAAAACAACCTGGTGAAGGCTTACATTGTAATTATCAAGGAAATGATTTCTTTTGATAAAATCAAACTGTGAAACTAAAAAATAAACTACCTAAAAAGTCTGTCTCAAAATAATTTGCAGCTGGAGAAAAAAATGGCTGTAACTTTTGATAGAATTCGAATCAAGTTGCGATTTTGCGCTCGTTAAAAAGATATTCGTGAGTGGAATATTATGAAGTAAAAAATTTGAGAAAAAATAGGAAAATGAAAATGAAAAATGAAGAAGAAAAAAAACATCTTTTTGTAGAAATGTGGTATAATTACCATTTTCACAGGAGTGACTCTTCAATCTTAGATCATCATCACTGGGAAAAACTTTTTCAAAACTATTCATTCAATCAAAAGATATCAAACAAAGTTTATTGCTGGTTGATCGACAAAAGGCTGTTTTTTTGTCGTTTTTTAACGTTTTTTACTACTTTATAGAGTCAACCAGCAATAAACTTTGTTTGATATCTTTTGATTGAATGAATATTTTTGAAAAATTTTTTGACAGTGATGATGATCTAAGATTGAAGAATCATTTTTGTAAAAATGGTAATTATACCACATTTCTACAAGAAATTGATTTTTTTCTTCTTCATTTTTCATTTTCATTTTCCTTTTTTTTTCAAAATTATTTACTTGATAATATTCCACTCACAAATATCTTTTTAACGAGCACAAAATTGCAACTTGATTCGAATTTTATCAAAAGTTGCAGCCATTTTTGTCTCCAGCTGCAAATTATTTTGAGACAGACTTTAATCATAAATCTTTTCTAATCATCTAAGCTTAATTCTTAATATTTAAGACGTACTGCTTTAAACAGAGGCAGCTATAATATAGCCCGGGCGTCTGTCACTAGTAAATACCTGGTCCTTTTGGGTCTTTTTAACATGGGTAAAAGTTTCATGTGGTTTAGCAAAGCGTACCAAACATTTGCAAACATTTAACAGTCATTGTCTACAAATTGGTTCTTACGGAAAACTTGTAGTTTTTAAAGGAGTGCCGACCAGGATATAACTATTAGCGGTATGGTATATGAATTAAAGAATAACCAAAATAAGATTAATCACTTCCATCAAAGTACGTCTCTGAGGTATCTAAAAAACCTTTTTCAGAAGTAAATCCTATTTTCAGGAGCAATTACAGAGTCAGGGAAGAGCACAATTATCAATTAATTGCCTTTTAAAATAAGGGTATATGTCTGAACATAATCACATGGTATTAAGAATAAAGGAGAAATATATAATACAGCATATTTAAACAAAGCCGGAGAGGGAGTGTTTTCAATTTTCCGCTTCTTGTCTAGTGATTGGCTAAGTTTGATGTAGGGATGTTTTTGATTAGGTGTTTATCTATGCTCAGTCGAGGGAAGGAAACGCAAGGTCGAACGGATTATTTTGTTTTCCAGTCTTTGAGTTTGTTTTATTTAAGGAGAATAAAACCATTTCTGCAATCATTTTCTATCTTTACTCGAGATTAAAGATACACAGCCGAGGTAGGTCAATGGAAGTAAGTAAGTCTTGAAAATATCTTTACAACTATGTAATAAAGTGCATTGGTATGAATTTAATTTGACAGATGGTCAAAAAAGTTTTATACATGGAATTGAATTTAATAGCAAGTAGCACCGGGATTTTTCTTTCCATTTCTTAGTGAGTTTTACTTTGATGAATTCTGAAAAATAGAAGCCTTTTAGATGTTCTGACGTAAATTCACGCAAAGTGGAATGGGCGTTACTGCGTAGAAAAAAAGCCGTGACTTCTAGTATAATAATTTCGTTGGAAGGCTTGAAAATGAAATTTGGCAGGAATGCAGGTTCTTAGTATGTTCGTTTATTTCTTTATAGAAATGCTGACAAATTTTTACAGATCCGTCTCTTTCCACAAAGATTTCTACCAAAATATTCTGTCCAGGAAATATCCAGTCGGAAAGATGTCCGTTAGTATAAAATCTGTTTGGGAAACATTCGTTAGGAAAAGTTTCCGGGTATAATTTGAGAAAAATTCGTAAAAGGTAATACTCTTCGGTAAAAGTCCCGGGGGGGAGGGGTTAGTTAGGAAAAATTGGGTACGGGGACGTGCGGCTCGTCAGAGTCTTCTTTTAGGCTCTGAAGATATCTGACAGGGTCCAAAATTTACTGATTTTCAAGCCCATCCCGCATAAAATGATTTTGAAGTTTCGCTTAGGCTCATCAACAAAATATGTTGGAAAAAAACTCTCAAGCCCCCTACTAATCTGAATATTTCTTTTAAAAACTTTCCTGTCTATTCTGGTCTTGACAGTTTGAACACTTATAACCAGGATATTGTTCCAGCAAATGATGATTGGTTTATTTTATAAACAAACGCAGGCGTTCAGCTTTATTTTCCTTTTTAAAAGAGAAGTTAAGGTTACAAGGTCGTTGATCACTTAACTTTTTTTGGTGTCGCCGGAGAATTCACACGGCTCGATTTGAAAAAATTCAACTTTGTGTGCAGAGCCTCTCTTCTATTATTCTTTCTGAAGAAGCCAATCAGCGAGAAGTTAAACATACTGGCTGTGTCTTTGTTTTCATTATGTTTGTTTTGAATTTTTTACGCGCAACCTTTTTTTTATTTTCAATGGAAGAATAACAGCGCTCAGCGACCAAATCGCTCGAGCCATGTACGTTGTTGGGCGACCAAATAAGCTAAGTGGACAACGACCTTAAATATAGAGATAAAAATTGAGATATAAATGAGATTGTCAAATGGTTCGGTTAAGAGAGCCCATGCAATGATTTTGTTGAAAATAAAATAAAACTTGTTGTCTTTCCTTATTACTTAGATTGGCTAAAATAGATTTTTTCGGAGGTAAATTAATTTGACGGATATGGGTGGAAAAAATTAAATTCGGTTGAAGTTTTAATGGGTGGATAAAGTTTTTTTGGTCAAATATTGCCATTAAATAAGCAAATATCTGTAAGGAAAGTGTACGAAATAATTTAGATTTTGTGGTAATTCATTTATGACGGTTGGCGGAAATTTTTCAATTTTGGTTAGAAAGTGTTAGAACAAATCTGCAAATTTATTCTATCGAAAGTGTGCGCGTGTTTACATTTGCCGTAATTTGGAATTTGATCATAAGAGACTCAATTTTAATAGCTTTTCCATTGTATTTTTCGCTAAATAACTTTTAAAGGAATTATCTTTTTAGTGTGATTACGCAAAACGTGATTCCCTCATGTTCAAAACCTTAAATCTCAAATAAAAGGAATACTACAAGCAATTACTAATGACAAGCATGTGTAAACGCGTCCATTGTTTATCATAAGTGTAACAGTTTAGTATATTGCCTAGAGGGCCCTAGAGAGTACTAAAAGATTATCTAGTTCTGTATAAAAAGTAGTGTCGGATTTACGATAGATAAAAACTTGTAAAAAGCAGGTGAGATGTCAAAATGTTGATTAAAAACTTCTTCGTTTGTGTACAATGAAATGTTATAACTGTCATTTTTGTTTAACTATCAAGAAACAAGAGGCATCTCCTTTGTTTCTTGGGACTACAAAGAATCGAAATACAGAAAAATTCGGCTTATCTTGCATGCAGCTGTCAGATTTGCGATTTAACTTGGATCTACTATAAAATGATATGACTATATCATCCATGTCAGTGATACAGGGGTGTACCCGTTTTCGAGAATTTGATCTTAATTTTTTTTCTAGGTCTTCTAGATAAAAAACATAACCAACATGGCAGATATTCCCGATGCAAAAGAACAATATATGAGACTCAACAATGAAATCAAACCGAGATTTGAGAAATTGAAAAATATAGATCTATTCGTCATCGATAACTCTATCCGTGAGTCCACTGTGCTCTTCGTGGACACACACTGGAAAATAAATACAGCATTTTGAATGAGGTGAGGGAAACTTCAGTAAGAGTTGAATAAAAGTCGTCGAAAAGCAGGAGTTTTCAGAATCATTGTGGTCCATTTTTTGGGCTTGTTTTACAATTTCTATCAAAAATATCGGAAAGAAAAGCGTGCCTGGTCTATATTTTTTGTGACTAAGTGTGTGTGGTTACCGTTTACTTTGATCATCCGCTTATGATGCTATTGAATTGTATGTAAATAAACTTTTTAGATTTCCTAAAAGCCTCAAGAACTATATAAATTTGATCAAAACCTATTTTCTTTCCTTTCAATCATCCATTCGGATTAAAGCTATTTAAGAAACAAATTTGAATCTATATATTTTATACTACAGACAAAGGAGCTTGGTTTCCAGCATAACATCGTTGGAGCATTTTCACACTTGCGTAGAGTCGACGATGAATTTATCACGCATCTCATCAAGAGTGGGGAAGATATGACCAACAAGTATGCCTTCTCCGAATTTTATGACAGTTGTGACAAGAAAACACATTTACCTGTTCCCGGTATCCCGATCGGATTACAAAAATGTAAAGAGCTTGGTGTCCCCAATGTGATTATGGAGGTTGACTTGGCAAATCTAGCACCTGAAAGTCAATTCACCCATGAGAAGAGATGCCAACTCTTCCTAGAAAGATTCCAATGGATTCGTGAGAATCTAAAGTCCCCAGGTAGGATTTTAATCAATTTACGTGATCTCCCAGCTGCCATCATTAATCCAAAACTCCTTGATCTAGTCTTGGAGACAGTTGATTTCCTATCTCGACATCGTCCTCAAATATTTGCTATCCTTACTGAGGAACCGACTGGTCAATACTTTCCTGAACAACTACGAAACATGACCAAGACAGTCACCGATCTGATGAAAGGAAATGGATACACCGGTCATTTCTTGGTCCACATTCATCAGCAATGGGGTCTACACAATGCTGGTAACTTAGAATGTCTTGCAAATGGTGCTACAGGGATTTGGTGCTCTGTATCCGAGGAAGGAGCCGCTCTTGGACATGCTTCGTCAGCATTAACAATTATGAATCTCATTCGACTTGGAAACACCAAAGTTCAAGAGCGTTATAACTGCAAATATATAAGAAAAGCTGCTCAGAATATCACCCAGGTATTTATAAAATCTTCCTTTTGACATCCCTGTATGAATACTTTTTTGTCAGAATTTTCTCTCATTGTTAAAACAATTACATGGTAATTATAACTGAACGAAAAGTACTTCGGGTATTAGAAACGATTCACTTATTTTCATAAGCCAAAGCCATTTACTTCTCAAACGATGGGAAAAAATTGTCAACAACAGAGGCAAACAGCCATTCTATTTCCGATTTTAAAACTTCAAATTCAATCTTTTCAAGAAGACATATAGTACAGTCACTGACAATGAGAATCACCCCTCTTTTTTCAGGTTGTATCGGGCAAACCCGCCCATCCAAAAACACCAGTTTATGGTGCTAGAGCTGTTGATCAAGTCTTTGGTCTCAGTGGAATGGGCGGTAATGTGGGCGGATTTGGTAATATGGACCTTGCCGAGTTTTTCGATATCACCAAAACAATGCGAATTACCACACTTGCATCAAATGATATGATTGTTACCAGGTTTGTAATCATTCTTTTCACTTTGTTAAAAGTCTCTCGCAAATGACTCTAAAGATGATGAGCAAAATCATATTTTTTAATAATTCTTTTGTACATTTTCGTTTTCAAACCACCCACCCTAAAAAATGCAAAAATTTAAAGTTGAATTAAACGAAAACGATTGATACCATCGGACAGAGGCATGAATATCTGGGCAAGAGAAGTACTATTATAAGGTTTGCCCCCCATCAGTATGTACAACTATGTTTGAAAAGTATATACTGAGGTATTCTCAAAACCAGCTTTTACTACCACGACCATACTTAGAGTTTCAGATGCCGGAGAAAATATAATCATTGTAAATATTATTCTTTCATTTTACACAATAGATTGACCCGTTTGTTTGGCGAGGATCCTAATTTCACTGAAGCAAGAGCGGAGCTGATGAAACAGCAAATGTTGGATGATTACAAGAACAACAAGAAAGAGGAATACCACAGTCCTATTGGATTAATCACATTGTTTGATAAAGCTGGAGGTAAAAAGACTCCAGCAATGTTGAAAGCACTTCAAGAGGTTTGTTTATTTTTACTATTCGTCAATTCTTTACACACTTTATAGAATTGACTTCGTTTTAATACACCCCTGTGTCACAAGACTCGAGACTGGGACTCCAGCCGCACTGGAAAAAAGACTTTGATTTCATCCCCATTCGAAATTCAATGTTTATAAATTGTACTCTGAAACCATCCCCACTGGATTTTTAACCTTGGAACAATAGAATATTATCCCCACTAGGGGTGTATTAATTGAGTCATTGAGGCACGACATAAAAAACTTTTCATAAATTACATCACGTGCAATGCTTACCTCGTTTTCAAAATGTTACTATGGTAATTGTTTCTCAGATGAGTCCGAAGAAGTTTATTTAATATACAAAAATAACACCTTAACTCTCGAAAGTTTTAATCACCTTGGTAATGGTGACAAATAAAGGTAGTCGTTGAACTCAAAATGATTTATGAAAAGGCCTATTCTTTAAAGGGACATAAAAGTACTTTCGAAATTTGTAAACAAACCGTATGCAACAACAACCATATATGACAAGACAAAACACGTCGTCGTTGTAACATAATCAGACACCAAGTGCAATTCCTACTAAAAAATCTTTTTAATTTCTAGTATGAAGTCCAATCGTTGCATATCCAAGAGCTGATCGAAGAGATTCACGACCTTTGGAAGTTGTGGGATTCTTCAGACGGCAATTTAGATGGAAACATCACATTCGATAATTTCTATAACGCCTTCATGAACGAATACTTCGGTTGTTACAGATGTACGCAAACTCAACAAGCACTTCAAGCTATTAATGTTGTTGATGATGATGTCATCTCTTGGGATGAGTTTTCCATCTTTTTGAAATGGGCTGGTAAAGAATATCCGCAAGTTGAAGACGCAGAAGCTTTACTGGAGAAAGCTTTCTTGGAAGGTATTGTACCAGCAATGCAAGATGAAGTTATCAAGAGTGCCAAATCTGGCAAAAGTCTTTTCCACGATCCACATAATTTCTAAATGAATTACTGTAATGGAATTTGATGCATAGACTCTTAGAATTAAATTATTTTGTTCTAACAATTATTATTTATTTCGAATTGTATTAAAGTCACACGTCACAAGAAGATGAAATTCACCTATAAATCTTGCCACCAAAAGGATTTCAGGTTGGAGTTGACGAAATTATATTTTATTAGGAAACTCGACTCCATTTCTCTTTCATCCAGGTTGATAGATGTATTGACGCACTTAAGGTTTATTATGCCCCTGATACACATCTTATTTATAAAAAATCCGTACATATAATTTATATTTAACATTTGTATTTTCTCAAATGCTGAATATAAACATCCTTAAAAACGAAAAACTGTCAGACAATTTTTTGCTTTCCTCCATAACTTAATGGGTACAGATATAGTTCGAATCGCAGACCTCTACAAAAGCCGTAGGTAGAAAAAAGAAAATGAAATCTGTTAGGGCGTGGTCAGAAAGTACCTACTAGGGGTGAGAAGAAGAGGATTTCAAGGGAATCGAATTTTTTTTGAGGGTTTAGGGGGCGGGGGGTTCCAAAATATTTTGAATGGAAAAAAGGGTAGTGCGAAATATTTTTGGGCAACTCGATAGATAACTGAGGAGGTCAAATTTCATTGTTTTCACATGTGGCATTCCACACTAAAGGTAAAGGTTAAGCTCTAAAATAGCAAGCCAGTTTCTCATCCAAGAGGTATGATAATCGACTCGATCTTTGATATGTTCCCCATCCCAAGGTAATTTGGGTTCAACTCTTACACGTAAACTTAAAAATCTTTAAGATATTCAGGTTGAACTAATCGCTGATAATGCGACGGGGATTAGTGAGCGGTCGCCTAGACCAAAAATTACGGTAGTCCCTGAAGATCACGGTGTACTTCCAGTTCACAAATCTTATAATTACACGAACCTAAGGGACGATTATCAAAGCTTGGAAACATCTGTCATCTCGCAAACTTAGTAACAACCCCCTCCCCGGTCTGTTGCGTGATATAACGCTGGACCCTCTAATCCCCGAAAAAACGTAACGAGCGGGTTTGGGTCCTCTATCCTCACCCTGCAAAATAGTTGACGAAGATAGATAGATAGATAGATAAACCTTCCCTTAGCACAGGGAATAGGCCCTATCCTAAGATAGAGATCACAGCGCTAGGTAGATAAAGTAAAAAGCGAAAAAAGGAAAAATTATGCAAAATAATTAACTAGATAAAACTATCAAAAATATGCTACTTGGAATTAATAATTTTACGCCAATCCAGACGATTCAAAGCTTTTTGATACCAGTCATTTTTTGACAAACCAACCTTTTTCAAGCATTTATAAATTCCTCTTCCATATGTGAAGTTTGGTGCTCCACGAGGGCGTTTCGAGGGCACCCACGAAGTTAGCATTTTTCTGGGTAGTCGCTGTTGGTCCATACGAGCGACATGACCCAGCCAACGAAGTTGACGGCGATTCACATACGAATCAACGGATTTCAGAGATAAAACGATTTAACAGATCAGACGTTCTGATTCTATACACACGGGTGTGGAGCCGGTTCACACGACACATTACACGTACACATCTAGCATGGAATAAGCGTAATTTTCGGAAAAGATTTTCGGTTAAACACCAGTGTTCAGCACCGTGTAAGAGAATAGCCAAGATAATGCATTCGTATACAAATTTCTTACCTTTGTATGAAATACTGGTTGACGAAAATAAACAATTTCTCAATTTACCAAATGCCCGACTTGCCGAATTGATTCGGGCATCAACATCAACATTATCATTACAATCTCTCGTCAGAAAAGAGCCCAGATAACAAAAGCGATCCACTATTGGTAAATGTGTGCCACCTGGTAGAACAATATTTGACAGATTGCAGCCATCGTATGTAGAAGGATTTGCATAGATGCGTTTTGGTGCTGCAACGAAAAGGATTTCTGATTTGGAGGGTTTTTCGTCGGTGCCAACATGTATTTCGAGACCGTATCTATTAAAATGATTGAAGATGAGAGGTACGTACGTTTCAGTCGATTCACGCGATGTGAATAAAACAGCTGTGTCATCAGCATATTCCGAATCTGGTAAAGAGAATTCCTCGATATTTCTCTTTGTGTTGTATCTACGACCAGTTAATACATCATCGAATTTCGTATGGAAAATACAGACCGGTCTATCATACGCGTTACGCCATGATATCATTACGGCTGCAAGATAAAATATGAACAACAGAGGACCCAAAATATCCCCCTGTTTGACTCCAATAATACTTTCAATTGACTTTGGAATACCCTGCTACACAACGTCAAAACTTCGACAAAAGTCTCTGTTGTTCTACTCTTCTCAAGTCTTTTATCTATATCATAACAAAGATAACAGAGGCAACAAATCATCGTCAGCTTGTCAAAATTCCGACTAATATTTCTTAATTCTGACTTAAAAGTGTCGAATAATTTTAGTGAGTGTCGCATTCACATTTTGATATTCTTATGACACAGGCTCTCAACTTTGGCAAGCTATTTTTTTCAAGTCATCAAAAAAATTATTGGAGTGACAAAAGTGATTATACACGCAGTTGAAATTCTGCACTTCTCAGAGGTGAAAGGTGTTAATAAAACATATTGCAAACTGAGTGAAAAAATTCGAGAATAATTTCTTTGTGAATTGGGACTAATGTTCAAGCTCTGTTAATCCTTTTACCTAAATAATTCAAAAAAATAAAATTATGACGGAATATCGTCGGATTTTTCATATTAATTTTGAAATACAGGCGACAACGAAGCTCTGCTTCAATTTAAAGAGACAATAAAACTAAAGATAGATGTAAGTCGTTTATATGGTGAAACTCACGGTTTTTATTCAGAGCGTGTCGTGTATGTTTCGGATGTTGAAAACATTTCTGCCAGATAAGATACCGGCGGCCTAGTCACCGGGGAAGCGGGCGGGCGGGCGGCGAGTAGAGAAGCAGACTTTGTACCCTGGAAACCCGGGGTGAATTCATCTTGTTTATGAATGACCCACGGTAAAAGACTGCCTAAATTAGCTAAAGTGTACATGTATCGACAGGTCAGCTTTTTTTCCCATTCGTTAGCCGGACGTGGAATATTTCTGTGAACTGAGAGATCTCTCTATGAAAATTATCTTCACCCCATAAATCTACGATTTTTGGATGAGAAAACACCCCCTTTCAGTTAAGATATATTCTAGCTAATATTTTTTGAAATTCAATCATGGCGGATTCATCACTCACATACACTCCTCCTCCATCATCTTCATTTTGTCTTATCTAAGACGATCTAAGACCATTACACAGCAGTTTCCAACAACCTTCTACTCTTGCAAGGTTAGCAATCACTTCAATCACCAGCTATAAACTAACAAGACTTAAAAGTGACGCAAACGCAGTAAAAAAGGTAAAAATATTTTCGAAATTTTCTCTAGGCAGTTTTTTTGGTTTTGGTTATAGTTAGGTATAAACACTTCCTTTCTCTTTTATGATTTGTATAAAAGGGAAAGCCTTTTAAGGCACAAAGCTAAGATTCTAGAGAAGCTCTAAAAGCAAAAAGCAAACCTTGACAAACTCAGCTTGCCACAAGCAAAAAACATTTATGATGAGTTTTTTTAGGTTGTGGATCTATTATCTACAGTGAGAGTGGGTAACATCAGTGGAGGCTAACATGCATAGCCCTTAAATGAATGAACTAGCTGCTCATTAAAATAAACTATATTCAGCTCCGCTCACAGCTCTACAGTACTCTGCCATTTTTGTTTTGATTTAATTTTGTATATTAATGACCAGACGGGTCAATCATTTGAGGGCTATGCATGTTAGCCTCCGCTGATGCAA
Organism: Clytia hemisphaerica; assembly: GCF_902728285.1. Lineage (NCBI taxonomy): Eukaryota > Metazoa > Cnidaria > Hydrozoa > Leptothecata > Clytiidae > Clytia > Clytia hemisphaerica. The sequence goes on from NW_027103414.1 coordinate 2,076,714, forward strand.
GTTATCCACTCTCACGGTATCTATTATGGTTGAGTTACTGGAGGCTATGGGAGCCGCCCATTCTCGCAACTATAGATGCTTTGAGTAAGCATCCCGTCAGCACCCTTGGGACTTTTCCCCTTTTTCTCCGGATAACCAATGTTGCTCGCATCCCTCAGATCCTTGGTTAGAAAAAGCTATACCTGTTTACTTTTTTCTTGCCAGATTCAACAAGCCATCAACCTAAAAAATTAATACTGACATCAAAAAATTCACACGATCTTTCCACTAGACACTTCTAAATTATCTGCCATTATGAAGATGTTCCGAAATTAACCAATCGGGTTTACAATCGGAATTCCTCTGGGAGTTAGCGAGTCGGGAAATGTAAAGTTACGTAATAGGTAATACATAATGCATAATTTTCCGGGGTTAAACGTATAAATAAAAATGAAATGGTTTGTTTTTTTCTTCATTATATATTTAAGTTTCCATTATCAAAATTCTAGAAATGCTAGTTTATGGACCATATATATTAGAAAATTGTTATATATTTCGCAAAATAAACACTTACAAAAGCTATTACTTACTATTTTTACCCCCGCTTTTTAAACAGTGTCTTCTGTGGGCGTGATATCAGGTGGAGACAAAACGCCCTCATCATAAGATTCTCGGGTCGTCCTATTGTTTGTTCCTTTTGTCGAGTCTGTCGGTCCTATTGTTCATGCTAAATCCATACACGATGACGTCAATGTTTGGTGGCATACCTGAAAATAAAAAACAAAAAGATTATCATATTATTTTTGCATGAATTACGCTACCTTATACGTCATTATAAAATTATACAAAACGAAAGAGAGTCTAGACCGCCTGCCTAGAGCGCCGGCCCTAATATTTTTTCTCTCGCGGTCTTCAGGGGAAATCAAAAGTTATCAATATTCTTCGAAGGAAGAATTTGCCAAACAAACCCCTAGACAAAAAGATGTATTTTGAGGTTGGGAATGGATCCTGCGAAGATGAAAAAATTTTAACTAGGCGTTTTTTTGGCAAAGCCAAAAACTCTGATTTTTTCTTCCCTCAAGCTAAAAAGGTTACGGGTTTTGGGCAATCGAGGCAAAAATCAGCAAAAAGCTGGTGTTTTCCGTAAATCTGACAATTGCAATAAGATCCTCGCTGATAACCGGCATGAGATTGGAGAGGGTTTTTACGATAGGGAAAATCTTATGTTTATAACAAACTGCCTAAATTTCAGAAGCTACCCCAGTTTGCAGAGAATGGCAAGTTTGCTCAAGATCTCAAGTGCACAACTCGGAAAAAGTCAAGTGCAGGTGCAAAATTTAAGGTTTTCAGGTGCAAGTGCAGACGTTTTTTTAACACCAAGTGCAGAGTTCTGCTATTTTCTCCTCGAGTGCAGCTAATAGACCATTTCACCTTTCCATCCTACAGTTGGGTGTTTAAGATAAAAACAGCAATTATTGCTCTTTTCGGCAATTTTTCAACGATGAAATGCTGAATCAGGAAAATATGTTGTCCTTGTACACGTTTTTGTTTTTATAAGGAACACGTTTATAAGGAACTTGAGGCTGAAGATGGTCTGAGAAATAAGGAATTGTTAAGGAACTGCTCAGGCTGAGAATAAAAAAACAAGCTAAGGAATAGCAAGAGTTCAATTTGAACTTGAACATTTACAACAACCTAAATAAAAAGACAGAAATATTACTGAAACGCCTTTCAATATGTCAAAAAGATAAAAAATGCTGATAAAGAAGCTACACACTTAGCAAATCCAAACTTAACCGCTAAGTAACTAAGGAACTCGATAAGGCAGATGGGGTCGGTACTAAAATCCAAGACATATATGAGTACTAAAAGGTTTTTTGACAATTTTAGTACACAATGTACTAAAACTTTTTTTGACATTTTTGCATAGTGACCACCTAAATTAGGCTTATTTTGGAATTTGGTTCAGAGAATGGCGGTCTTTGGACTTTCAACAAAATGCCAACTCTGGTTATTTAAGCTGTCAATGAACCTGATCTATCTCTCTCTATTCTAGATAAAGACTCAGAAACAGTCAAGACACTTTTGCTCTGCTCTACTTTAGTTATTGCAAAGATTGATTGGTTATTTATCACCTCTAATTTACAGCTTGCTATTTCTTTTCTATCCAGTTATCCATGGTTCTTTACAAAAACAAAGCATTCAACTTCGAAAACATTTTTTATTCCTTAGTATATAAAAGCAGAACATTAAATACACCCCTATTTCACAGCCCGGTGAACCTTTTTCCTCAGTGGGGATATAAATTCTTATTGAAATGCTAATGGGATAGAAATTCTATTGGGTGGTTTTGGATTGCAATTTTTTTATCATGGAATTTCGAGTCAAAGTCAATTTTCAGTGGGAATGAAATTCAAGGGTATTTTCCCACTGGGGACGAAATGTTTGCTTAATTTATGACACAGGGGTGTTTAAATCTTTAATAGAAAGTTTTTATTTTTTTGATTTTGCCTAAAATAAATGGTCGATAGTTAAATTTCCTAAAATTTGGTGATTTTTAGTACTCTGTACTAAAATATTTCTTAAATTTATTGAAGACCCCACCTAATTTGGGATTTTAGTACATATGGTACTAAAATGCTTTAAGGCCTTTTTTTAATACCACCACGTCACTAAAAGTCATGATGGCTCGGAGCCATTTTAAGGTTCTTTATAAAAAAAAAATGTGTAAGGGCAAAGATGTCAGAGGTGTTTGAGAATTGTGAAATTGCATTGAGAAAAAGGTTTTTCTGATTTTTAAAAGTGATTTTTTCAATTTTCGTTGCTCAACCTGTGCTCAATAACATGAAAAGTTATAAAATAATATGTAAAAAAATCCTGCATCGATGCAGAAACACAGCCAGGAAGAGATAACAAAACCCCTGTTGTAAGTTTGTTTACACATTACTCATTTTTCTAGCTGCATTTCCAACAAAAACCAGTTGAAATCGAGGCACGGTGGGCCTACTTATTACAAGGGTGTCAAATACCATGTGTTCAATAATAAAATCAACTTTTCTTTCAAAAACGGCAATAATTGCCGTTTTTATCTTAAACACCCAACTGGTTGAATTGTATGCAAAAATTATGGTGGCCGAATTGCCGTGGTGAAATTCCCTTAGAAAGTATGCAAAACATATGCAAAAAGAAAGTATTAAAAACTTACATGCATAATTGGCATTATATTAAAGTGTACCGTCAACTGCTCCAACTTGGGACTATCTTACCCAACATGGGACGGCCATTCCACCACCATTTCACCGAACCTCCAAAGTCATTTGATTTGAGTTCAATGAACCGCTTATTAAAAAATACACAATTTCTCTTTCGCACCGAGTAGGCTTTTAAATTGAAATATGAAAAAAATCCCTAGTGGAAACACACGTGAATGTGAGCGTTTGACGTCACTCGCGCGGCAAGTTACACACTTCGCTATTTGTTAATCCCATTGGCCGGTAGGCGGTTAGGCGGTGGGCGTTCTCTAATTCTCCATTCAGCGTCCAGTCGTTTTAAATGAAAACAAAAGTTAAAAAGGGCACGCTATCAGTGAAAGTTATCGTGACATGTTATGACAGAAAGTAGTATGATTGATAAACTTTGTGGAGTTATCAAAACAAATTTGTTGTCAAAGAGATTTAACAGTAAGTGAAAATACAGGCCAGATATCAACAAGTCCCATGTTGCGTACACTCGTCCCAAGTTGGAGCAGTTGACAGTAATATTGTAGAAGAAAGATTAAATTAGCTTCTTTTGAAAACTAGAAATAATCAAATTTGCTCATCTCTTAGAACAAGCACTTCAAAAAACCATAACATTAGACAAAAACTCAAGCTGAAAAATCACCCGCAAAGCTACAAAAATAATCCTTAATCGGCTGATGGTAAATTATTCTCTTGGGAATAGAACGGCCAAACGTTAAAATCAAAACAATGATCTGAACCCGCTGAATGTGTGACGTCATAATTACTGCTTTCAGTTTGCGTGTTTTGAAAATTTGATGTGTGTACTCCGTCTTGGTGGAATTTTTTAATGGCATGAAAACAGAATATGCAATATCTTTAAGAACAAATTTTTAGAAGGCTTTTGTTGTTCTGTAAATATTTCCATATTTTCTTGTTTTAATGATTATAATATTTCTTTATAAGATGGTTTGTTGTCTTTTTAATCTTTGTGTAAACTTGCATATGTTTGGTTAGTGTAAAACACAGGTCACAGGTGTTGACAGGTCAGCTTCAATTACTGTAAAACACAAAGAAAATGTTTGAAAAACAGTTGTTAATGTCAAAAATATAATTCCAAAGGTATTTTATTGATTTAGAACTATTTTAAAGCTAAAAATCTACCCACGTGATTTCGCGTTTTATGCGTTTTATTTATATCACACATGTAAAAAAATTATCTTTTCAATGTTATACGCATGTTACGTATGTTATATATGCAAAGAATAAAAAAAATTTCAAATATCGATCTCACCTTTGCTTTAAACAGCTCCCTAACAGGAAAATAGCTGTTTATCACTATGCCATAACCTCATACTTTGAGATAACGTCATTATTTACATAATTTAAGTGTCATTTGTTGTCAATATTTGGGGTTGATGATTTGTTGTTTTGGTCTTCTAAATAACATATCTTGATATTACATTTCCATTACATATAATATTTTCAGGAACTTATGTTATGAGTTGTATGTTACAAGTGCGTTACAGTTTTCCGGTCTGTAATTTGTATGACCCTGTGACCTGTGTTTTACACTAACCGGCATATGTTTTGCATATTTTCCAACTAAATCCAACCACTGCTTTTTCGTTCCTCTATTTTTGCATACAATTCAACATAGTGGATGGAAAGGCCTATTTTAGCAATTTTTTGTCTTTTTGGGCGAATTTCCAAGGTATAGGTGCACCTTGTCCGGACCAGGTGTTTTATCAGGTGTTCTTTTCCAGTGCGAAACTTGGTATTTCCAAACTTTTCCTCGAGTTGAGCCTTGCAAACTGGAAGCTACGCAGCCAGAGTACCCCGGAGTCCTGGTCTTTTTCTGATAATAGAAAAGTGGCAGAAGAATCTTTTTAGTGCGAGAATGGGGGAATCTCATTCAAAAAGACAGTACAGGAGGTTTCTTAGGGGGGACCGGCGCTTTCTGTGACAAGTAAGAGTTTGACTTACTCTGCTTAACGAGACTCTCCCACTCAATACAATCAGCTTGGACAAATTCTTGTCTTTTGTTTTTGATATAATCTAGCTCAAACATCAGTAAGCACATCCTTGCAATTGCATGGGGTGTAAATTTTCAACAGGTATTCCATACCCGGAGTGTAAATGCAATTTAAAGACATCTTGGGCAAAACATGCTAATTTGACCTTTAAATGAAAAATGGCAAAAGACGAATTGAATCAGCAACTTTATTTCTGCCATAAAATAATCTTCAAATATGTAAGAAAAAAATGACCCATTAGGAAAAAATTTCATCTCCAATTTTTTGCAAATACAACTTAAAAAATTGTTCTCTTCCAGCTGCTAAATCTTGATTCAAGAAAAATGAAACAATATGAAATGATAAATTTGGCGATTTATGATCTAGTAAGCAGGAAATATAGTATCAGGACCTGCAGGCAACCTTGTAGGTTAGTGTTTGGGTTTGGATAGGTAGTGGTTGTGTATCAAATTGGCTAGGAATTTGATTATTATCAGTTAGGGTCAGCCTTGGAGCTTGAAACAAGCCTTCTTTTGTGATTTCTCTTAATATATGGTCTTTGCATTTAGTGGGTTCCAATCCCACCCGTGACAATCTTTTGGAAAATTATTCAAAAATTGAAACGATGAAAACTGAAACTTTCATAAAATAATTCACAAAGCTCCAAAAATCAGAAAACATACAAACTAGAGACTGAAAAATAATAAGAAATGAGACCGAATGAGACTTTCACTACTGTAAAGAACCCACGACCAATACATTTTGGTTGGTTGATTAAATAACTGTTGCATTTTGTTTCAAGCTTTCAACTTTTATATTTACTTGTCTTGGGATCTCGAACTTGATTCATGTAACTCTCTCGTCCTTGTTGTTGCAATTGCATGCTGTAGATGACTGATGTTGTTTTTTCTGAAGCTTTGATTTTTTGGAGTTTTGAACCAAAATTGGTGAAAGATCATTCTTTCCCACTTGTGGCTTCTACTTTGACCTCTCATTAGTTTCCTTTATGGATTGCTTGTGTCATTGATGACTCCTGGTCCTGAAATGGAAACACACAAATTTTGGCAAGCTGATTACCTATTGATTGAATGATTATTCATTGATTAGCTTTTAAAGATGATCACAATTGATAACAGTAAATGAGTATGCAAGCTTTAAAACAGTGCTCAACCAAAACTAGGAGCACATATACAATCAAGAAAAAAGGCTTTTTTTTTTGCCACAAGACTCAGAGTTTCATGTTTCTACAATCATCATCACAATCAATAGCCAATTGATGAAAAAAAACAATTGATACTCATGATTTTAGAAAAGGCTTGGTTTATTTTGGTCATAGGTTGGAAATTGTTATTCAATTGTATCATGCGGGAGATTCTGGGCTAAAACAATATCTTTTCACATTCTCTTCTGCCATCTTGGATTAATATATAATTTATATATCAAAATGCAAGATGAAAAAACCTCTGGTATTTACGAGTCGGCATTTCGAAATCAACTCCGATTTCGTGTTAGGAGTTCACGTTTAGAGGTGATTATATTCACTTTTTCAGCTAAACATAGATTGCAGCTTTTTGAGCCATTTCTGTAACAATGCGTGATCGATTATTTCCCAGGATAGAATTGGTTCCGCTCCATTTCTTTTCAGATTCCAGTAGTGGTTCAATAATTGAGTGTGGTTGGTAGATTCCTTGTGGTTCAAGGTAAACTTGTGGGAGTGCCATCTGGTTTTGAAGGTGTTACTCATAGATTAAAATAAAAATCAGCAAATGGCCCTTTCCAGAATTTTCAAAGACATTTACTTTTTGCGAAAAGGGCTGCAATTCTCAAAAATCTCAAAAGTTTTGTTAGCAATTAGTTTGTACGCCTAATGTAGTATCTGATGATGAGCCGTCATATTATTCTTTTGGTCTTTAAAAGTTCTACTTGTTGTAAATTGCATTTTGCTTTGTAAAAAAATCCGGATAACATTTTTTGTAAGTTCCCAATTTTCAACATCACTTGAGAAGAATTTAAGAAAAAGATTAAAATAGTTAGAGACTAAGGCGCTCTTTCATTTATCTCTAATATCAAAACAAGGTACTTTAGAAAAGCCTGTAATTTTCCTGCAAATCTCCTTGCTTTTGTTTTTTGGAAAATACTTCACATATTATTGCTATTAAAAAAATTCCTTAAAATTATTGATGTTTTTCATGCTGCTGTAAAATGTGTATAGAAATTACTATATAACTGCAGTAGCGTGGCCAAGAGGGGCACAAACTTGTGTAGAAGAGCAAATTTTTATGACACTGTAATTATCTATTCATAGTATTAAAAACTAAATCATAAAGGCATAAAAATCTGCTCTCCTACACAAATTTTGCACCCCTCTTGGCTACGCTACTGAGCTGGATAAAACCGCGTGTCTAGAAATCCATTGTCCAGCAAGCCTAGTCTTTGCCCTCCTTTGTCATTGTCCCAGTCTGTAATAAATCACTTAAAACATGTAAAACAAGCTTTTATTTTGAATTTGTTTGCAAAGGTTTTTTTTCAAGCAAAATAACATTTTCTGTCACAAACTATGGGGGGGGAGTTCTTACATGGGATCCTACGTTGATGGGGGGGCCAATGCAAATGGGGGATTTCAGGATTTTTTTATTGGAAGTGGGGGTAGAAATTGCAGAAGTTAGATATAATATCTCAAATAGATGATTAAATGTGTCTACATTTCCAGCATGTGTGTGATCATTGCAGGAAATTGTTATTTTTGTTAAGTTATTATGCAAAATATACATAAATCACAAAATTATTCTTCCAATGGGGGGGACCCCAGAAAAAGGGTATGTTGGGGGAGAAGACCATATGGGGGTTTTAGGCCCCAAATGAGAGGTCCTAAAAACCTGGAGGACACCATGTTCTCATTCTGTGAAGAAAGGGAAGAAGCTTGAGGTTTCTTATACTTTGTGTCTTTGTGTTTTAATTTAGGATTGGGTACTTCGAGTAAGTAAAAATTTAACGGGGGAGGATCATTAGCATGCTTTTATTTGCTTAAAAGCAGTCCATAGTCATGTGACAGCAATCCTGATAATATTTTTATTAAGTCCAATTCAACATCACCTGAGAGAAAATTAACGCTTCATAAAGATTAAAATACTTATTGTTCGTGTCTAAGTTGCTGTTTCATTTATTTCTAATATCAAAACAAGATATTTAGAAAAGTCTGTAATTATTTCCTACAAGTCTCCTTGCTTTTTGTTTTTGGAAAATACTTCACATTATTGCTATAAAAAAAATAGAAATTCCTTAAAATTAATGACTTTTTTCATACTGCTATAATATGCATAGAAATTAGTAAAAGTTTTAAAAATGGATAAAGCTTGTGTATAGAAACCCTTTGTCCAGCAAGCCCAATCTTTGCCCTCGTTTTACATTGTCCTAGACCGTAATGAATCCCTTAAAACATGTTAAACAAGCTTTGTATTTTGAAGATTTGTTATCAATGAAAACAAATTAATCTTTTCTGGCACGTAAATCGACAGAAGGTGCATTGTCCAACAGTCTTTGTTACATGGTATTGCGCAAAATATAGTGAATTTGCCATGGGACATGCCCCTATTGTTGTTGTCGTCCTGTGTTTATTTCAAACATTTTGTAATGTCAATAATAATCCATAAATAATGACAAAGTCTACTTTAGGTTTTTTCTAAATCTTCAAACCTTAATGAGTAGTGAAGCTTCCTATGGTTTGGCTTTAAGCAGCAATGCTTGGGTTGAAAATCCTGATTTTTTTATGAAATTTTGTTATTCTTTTGTTTCTTTTGTAAGTTTTTATTAGTTTTTAGTTCAGGAGTGTGAAATTTGGTATCTCTATAATATCTTTCCTTTTTGCTAATTGCAGGTGCATTGGCAAAATATTGCTACTAAAACTCTTATTGATCATCTCGTTGAAACATTTGAATGCTTTTTGTAGTGTGTTGAGAAATTTGTTTAACTAAGGTAAAATATGTTCGTAATTTTGAATTTGTTGCTGTATGAGGAGTGTAGCCTAATCACAATGTTTCATTTGCTTTTCCTGGTGATCTGTCTTGAAAAGCAATTTGCTGAAGTTTGTAAATGTTGGCCTTTGATATTGAACATTTCAATACAGGAATTGGAGACTTTATTTTTTGCTGAACAGGGTTGTGTACAACAAATAAAGAATGATTCTGAATGTACTGACCAAGTTAATTTTGACTATAATGTTTGTTGTTGTTTCACCCATCTCTATGAAGTTTCCATGTCGTGTTTCTTTTTTCCAAAGAGAAAGAAAACATGTCGATGTTGTTTTTATCTTTAGATTTGATCCAAATATTTAGATTTTCCACTATCAAATCTTTTTATCAGGATTTCATTTATCTACTTCAATGAAAAGCTTTTACTGAATGTCTATAAAGATTGACTGGTCTCTCTTTTGTGTTTTTTAGGTTTCTCTCAACAGCTTAAAGGTGATAACGGTTGTCCCTTTATTACAGTGTTCCAGCCATAGAAAACACCCTTAAACCCTTTGAAGACATATGTCTATGAGCCATCAGGACTTTTTTTCATTGAGATTATAAAATAAGCTTTGGAACCGAAGGGGCGTTTGGCTTGTGAAATATCTGAATTTTCTTGAAATGAAATTTTACTTTAATTATAATATTGAGATTTGTCATGATTGTGACTTAGTTTTTCTTTTTTTTACCCTTTGGATAATTAGTTTCGGCATCCTAAATAAGAACAAAAGTTCGTTATTGTTGTATTCCAATGGGTAATTTCATTTTTGTGTTTTTCTATCCTAGAGGAGGGAGATTGATTTTTCAATTTGGTTGGAGGTCCGTCTAGATCTCTGATGATATTGATTTTCATCCGGTTTGAAAAGAACCTAAACATGGGATCCGTGTTTTGTGGCGTTGAAACACTTTAGTTCACTCCCCATCGCTCCTTTCTTTTCAATTACAGTAATGCTGTTAAAAGCTTTTATCCTGCGTTACTTGATGTTTGGCTCAATTCGCAATAGAGATAATCCTTTCCTGTCATTCTCTGTTGATGTAATTTCAGTTTCCTGGCAAAGCTTTTGTTTATGTTTATCACCGTCTCTTCAATGCAATATCTTTTGTTTGTTTGCTATAAGTTGTTGCTCTATTAGTTACAGGCGTTTTGTCTTATGGAGAATATTTTTAAGCTTTTTATTCCAAGCTGTTTCTTGATAATCATTTTATCCTGTGAGAAAACGAATTGCTTTTCCTCGATGCATCTTTTTTGAAGAAGATAGACAGGGATTTGTTCATCTACATATATTTTTTGTTTTCCACAGAAGGTATTAAATTGGACTTTTTTTGTTTTGCAAATTTCACATCATCAGTCCCTAGAGAAGTCCATGGTAATTATCCAAATATTATAAATACTTTGTTTTTACTTTATGAATGACTTTTAGTAAAATACTTTCTTCTGATGATTATGGTGTAGAAGTGGTCATTAAATAATTTGCTACAAATTTATACAGTAATCTCTGGAATCCAAATTTAACCAACTGGAATTTTTATCTTTCAACATAACCATGAATCAAAAGAATTCGTAGTATTTACAAAATATGAATGGTTTTGTAAGGCGCTTTAATCAAAGGGTCCGGCTACTATATTGATAATTCTATAACTTTTTTGCTTAGCTAGTTGTCAAGCTAAGTCTTCCTTTTGAAAGCTTATAATATGTCGTCAGGCTAACAGCGAACTCCATTAAGGCGCATAGTATATCAGAGTAAAGTTGAATCATTCCAGTTTAGAGCTCTACTACAGTAGTAGATGAATTTGTATTAAAATTGATTAAGCTTTTAAAGTTTTTCTCTTCCTATTTTAAAGTTAAGGCGACTTTCTTTTTGTGATGTCATTGTGCTTTTCGAATTAAAAGACTGAAGTCGGAGGGCTGATTCACCCCTGAGAAAAATGACGTCATTTTTCCAGTTGGATAAAAATCATAGAAAGATAGAAAGGAAAAGTGTAGAGAGAGAGAGAGGAGAGAGAGAGAGGGTTATGATAAAAAGACTTCCATGTTATCTCGGCTGGATTGCTGTATAGAAAACCCGAAAGATCTCTTATACTGGCTTTTTGAGTTGTAACAGTTCTCGTTGTGTGAATTCGTGTGTTACTTTTTCTTTCCAACCTTCAAAGTTTTTTTATAACAAGAATCTCAGAATGAGGGGAGTGAACTATGTGTTTTAGCCGCACATAGGGAAAGTTATATTTGAAATGAATACGGACTTGAATAAATTTTGGTTTTTGAAAGAGGCTTATGGGTTTTACAGAAAATTTATTTTAGTAATCTTTAATTCTTGAGTTACATTTTATTACTTTTTTCTTTCATAGCTTTTTCTCACAAAAATGTTTGATTTTAAATGGAGGTCTAAGTGTCCAACGTTAAAAAGTGGGCGTTTTCCTTTTTTTTTGACCATGGCTTTAATTTCAGTCTAGTTCAAAGTTCAGTTGATGTTATTTGATTTATCAGTGGAAAAGTTGAAATCATGGGCTCGCTAGAAGATCCAAGAATTAGTTAATTTTTTAGATACATAATGCCATATCTAACTGATTTGATTATGGAATACTGTGCACGCTTTAATTTTTTTTCACCTTTGATCTATAAGGAAGGAGTTTTACCTGATTTTGAACGACTTTTGACAACACATATAAATTATAAAGAGCATGATGGTTTTCGAGTTTGACTGTTGTGATGGGTATATATTGATGATGCGAAATGGTTAACTGAAGCGATGAGCTTTATGACTGAACTTTGTTTATAATTTTAAACGGAGCTTCTGTTGAGCTTTTTATAAAGATTGCTATCCTCAATCCATTTTGATTGGCTCTTGAATGTCTCCCTCGATTAAAAATGATCTTAGATTAGTTGGGGTTTCTCCTTGTTCCAATTTTGAAATAGTGCAGTAGCTTCAGGTAGGGTTTGCGCAAAGAAGGTTTATTTTCATATCCATAATACCTTTGTTTAGATAAATATAAGTTTTCTAGCAATAGTTTCTAGTAGCCTTCTATTGGGGCTCGATGAATTAGATTATAATCTAATAGCGTGTATCTTTTGCGTTGTTGGTGATACTGTGAGGTAGATTTGAAAAGGAAAAAAAGAGTTTTCCTAAACGTAATTTCGCGCTCATATATTGTTTATGTTTGTGGTAGGGATATCTGAAAGGGTGGATCTGTTTATTCTATGTCTCTATGCTAAACAATGCAATTCATTTGCGTAATGTTATCTTTGCAAACGATTCTTTTTACACCAATCAAAGTAAATTATGATGATGCTGTTTCTTCTTTTGTTTTCTCATTAATGATTTAATACTTCCAAATTGCTTGCTCGTCAAGAGGACATTGTTCATTTTAAGATAGTTTTATGTGAATGACTACGTTTTTGATTGTTAAATGGGGGAGTTAACGACCAAAGTGTTTAAGCATGGAAGCATGATCGTTTCAATGTTGCTGACACACGAGAAGTTTCTTGGCTTGTTTTTTAGATGAATTTGCTAGAATTGGGTTTTGCTGGCAATCGAGAAAGGAAATTTTTGAGTGATTTTTTGCATGCTTTTGCTTGAAAATTGATTTGTTACAAAGTTACTTTTTTTGTGTAGGATGGCTTGTGGTTTAAGATTTTTGTATTTTGCTTAGACAACGATAAAGCACCTTTTAGACAGTTTTTAGTTTCACATGACTTTTATACTAGTCTTGATGTCAATCCGAACTTGAAAAGACTTGATTTTTGACGGATTGTGGGACTTTCCTATCCACGTGTTTTTTGTTTGTAAACATACTGGTTATTTAACGTTGTCGTCACGAAGTTGCTTTAGTTTTTGCTATGATCATCACATGAGTTCTGTTGTCAGCCTGAAAAGTTAAGTCAAGTATGGTAGGATGACCTGATTTGGTTTGGCATTGATATTCTGGTTAAAATTGAGAAGATTGAGAGTTGTACATTGTGCTGATATGGTTCTCGAGCTTTTTTTTGAAGGTTCGCAATCTTGCTTTCAGTCTTCTGAGAGTTAAGACAGGTATGGTTTTAGAACCTTGGTTTGTTCTATTCTGGTAAAATAAACTAAGTGTACTACTACTAGGTTTACTGGTAAGACTTGTCTATCTTCGGCTATCTTTTTAAGGATTGCAAAATCTAATCTACAAATATATGCATTTTGTTGGAATGTAATTTGATCTCTTTTTTTCGGTATTTGTTTTTGGTGTCGACAACGTCATTTTTGTCACGACTTTTGTTATGCCAGCTAAAAATCAATACGTAAAATAATGAACTTTTTGAACTTTTCTGATGTATTTCCAAATCGTTAACAAAGCCAGTTCTACGTTTTTTTCAGTTTATTTTCAATTTTTTGAATTATTTTCAAGGTCAAATTCTTTATCAGAATTTCTAATTGAAAAAAAAAACCTTTTATAGTTTTGATTATGAAGATTAAGATTCTTGAAGAGCTGCTTTGGGAAGGTCTAGAGGAATTATTTCATAAATTTTTATCAGTTTCGTTATTTGATATATTGTTTTCCAAGAGAGTGTGTTTGGTTTTTTTCATCTTTTTATATCCTCATTATGTATTATGTAACGATGAAAGTTCAGTGGTTCAGTCACATTAGCGTAGATAAAAATGCTTTTTGTTTTGTTTTTATTCTTGCGTCGATTCTCGAGTGATGTGAATGTTATGGTGTTTTGTAGATATGACTTAGATTAACCAGTGACTGACCTGACGATTTGTGACTTTTCGTTACTGTGTACAAGATTTTTCTACTCTCCCAAAAATCATTTTCGACTGTACAGTTTTTCAAGTTTTTGAGATTGTTAGAATCCTATTTTGAGTTCGATTTATATTGCTTATCCCTTCACAATTGTATAACTGTGTCCTATATAAAGTATAACTCTTCATCAAATCTAACCTTGATTTAGAAAACATTTTGTCATTTAACTTAGGATGAAACCACTGTATGAAAGTCACTTTAATCTTTTTCTTGCTTTCTTTCTTACGTAAGCACTATTTATTACGCAAACTCGATCTTTGAACCGTAATAGTTTACACTGATTCTCATTATTCGTAACTATATTTTGATAATTTTAAAATCGGAATTTTGAAAACGCTCTTCTTGTATAACTCTTGTGGAGACAGACACATTCTTAGACGTAGTGATAAGAAGGAAGGATCTGAGATTTTTTGTAATAACACAGGTTTAACATATTTTAGGTAGTATTTAAATTCTCAAACACTGTTCAGCTCTTGTTGAAGAAGACTTTTTTTTTCAAATAGTGGCAACCTACTATATATGAAGAAAACGCTTGCTGTATGGTGACCGTTGATCCACAGTTGATCCAAACCCGGATCGATATTTTCTTGGCATTGAAAAACATTCGTAATAGAGGCATTTTTAAGCTTGTTTTCTTGTTATGTTATTTTTGGGAAAGAAAATTTGGTGACTTTACATAGTGAAACAATCTTGATGATATTTTGATATTTTTTTGCTGTTTTTTTTGTTTGGAAAGTGACCAAATATTTGGTCATTGTATGTTTTACAATAAAGATAGATAAAGTGTTTAAAATAATTTTGCCATTGTTTACTTTTGTGTCATCGGTTGGTTTTAGCACTTTGCCGACCTGTGGCGACTCCCACTTTTGATATTTTCAAAGGGATCTCTTTAAATTGGGCGTCTCTATTATGCATCGTGTGGTTGGAGCTTTTTTTTTGACTTTTTTCCGTTTTTTAAGTGCAGCGCTTTAGCGTGGGTTTTTGAGACCGAGTCCTTGTTGTGGTATCAAGCTACTTAATAGAGTGTATCATTTACACTTGAACGTAGTAAGCCATTGTTGTGTTGGAAATTTTAATTGTATTTATATAAGAATTGAATGAATCAACTCGTCAGCTCGTGGCGATTACAAACTAGCGTAATATAATGTTTTAGGCTAAAGTACGACTTGGTTAAGTGAATTTGGTTCGCCAAACCAGTGTTTTTTTTGGTGACAGGGTGTTTTACGTACAGGACTTGAGTTAGATTCTCTCGTGTCAAACACTATAAGGAGGGTTAAAAGAGGTCTCACGTGAGCCAATGAAGCTCTTCGTCTCGATTATTCAAATACTTCGTGTCTTATACACGGTTATTGATCATTGAATGCGGTTGTCGTGCTCTATTAGCACAAAACGGTTGACAGTTTGTTTGAATTGGTTTTACTTTTAACTATCCAAAATTCAATTTAGAAGTACTATAACATCTTTGTAAGCAAAGTAACAATAACAAACAAATGTATGCAACAAAACTTTGAATAACCTTGGTTGTAAAAATATATTTTCTTGGCCTGCCTGTTAAAAACGAGCTTGATCAAAATGGTTTGTGAGCTTTTGATAACGATTCCGGAAGACGCAAATTCATTGCTCAAGCCTGGATACATTCAACGGTTAAGAGGTAACACAGTCTAAATTTTACTTCAATATTTTGCTTACTGTACATAAGCTTCACGAACTGGACTATTTTTGGGTTCGCATTATTATTTCTGTATGGAATAGGTGTGTGGGGGGGGGTGCCAGCTTCAAGTTTTAAATGTCGGTAAACATTGTCATTTACTGATTTCATGGGCCTTACATTACGTCCTTAGAATTATACAGTATGTCATGACTTTGATATGTGTTTCAGTACGACAATGTAACGGTATAAAACCGCTTACTTTTGTATGCGTGACTATAGTTCGATTCATTGATAATTTGTTTTAAATGTTGCCAAACTCGTGAGTTGGCTTTACCTCAAAAAAACAGGTATTTCGAAATCCACCATCCCATGTTCTAATGATTTTACCACTAGTTTTCCTTCCTTAATTTCTGGTATTTAATCTTATCATGTAAATCTTTTAATACCAATTGAAGCGTTTATCGTTTAAAGAATTCCCCTTTTTTTATCAAAAAATGGCATCAAAGTCGACAACATTAATCAGTGTTTTCACTTTGTTAGCTAAGATTTATGTCACCGATCGATGGCTCAAAGTATTCCTATTCATGGACTATTCAAATGAATTTTGATATCTTTGATCTGACTTGGTAATAGTTTTCCCATATATTTATATTCCCATAATATATTTTCCTCATTTTTGACAGTAGTACCCTGCAGTTTAAAACATCATCTGTCAAAGTTAATCTTTGGACTTTGTCATATCTTTTCCTACCATATAGCTAAATTGTTTTTATAGTGATTTTACTCCTAGTTTTAAAAGATTTCACTCTAACTTTAAAAGGATTTCAACAATTGACTTAATTTAGAATAGTACTAATGAATTCGATTTTAGAGTTCAATAGTATATATAGAGTTCAATCAATTGCAGAGATAGAAATAAAAACGCGAGTGTTTCAGCATTCGATCCACAGAAATTGCATATTTAAAAAGGACGAATATTTTAGAGAAAAAAGTTTTCATAACAGTCTCAAATCTGCGACAACAACGAGACTACAAGCTTTAATATTTTGTAATGGCTTGTCTACACTAAGTAGCCCATTTTTATCATGAAATCAAAATTATATCATCATTTGAAAACTTAACGAAAATTAGAAAGTAAAACTGTGGAGGAATGATTGACAGGATGAGCCAGTACCTGATCTATCTGCTGATTTTGTTGATGAAAAATCGACTAGACTGGCTGTGTGGAGATTCCCCTTTTCGTATTCCTATCTTTTAATCGATGAGCAAATATCGGAAAAACTCGATACATTAACAAATATGAAAATTAAAACCAAAGTAAACTGAAAGAAAAAATATGGTTTCAATAATCAAATACTGTTAGCCTCTGTTACAAGACTTTTTGAGGTTTTTCTTTAAAGTTAGCTCCAAACAGGCAACAATTCTTAGTTGTTGTTATAATTATATATGTACCCCCTATATAGAACAGAATAATACAGTCTATGCTGCTAATGAAACATTCATTTTTGTCACCGTGCGGATCTAAGGGAGATTCAAAGTTTATGACGGAGTAATCTTTCCACCACGATTCTCTGTAATAAATTTTGTTATCCCTCCCCATCTCTCAGATCCGCTTCTGCCTTGTAAGAGCATATACCGACTTCCACTTTTAAACAGAAATAAGGTCCTGTCTTGTGCTGTCTTCGTTATATTCAATTCAAAAAAACGTTTTGGAGTAAAAAGACACAATTACGACGAACGAATTCCAGTTTACTGCTGTGTCAATGATTCATTTTGTCACTTTGACATTTTTATGACGTCACTGTCAACAAAAATAATAATGATAATGACTAGAAGAAGGGACTTTGAACTAACTTGATATCTACGCTTTTTGCGGCCTGTCAACGATAATATGAAGAAAAAAGGTATTTATCAAAAAGGTCTCGAAATGTATTTTGTTTTGAAATCTAATACCCTATGCTGCCAAAGCTTGATGTTGTCAAAACAACATATCATTATTTAGAAACTTTTGTTTTTTGATATTGATTAGACCTTTTTTACCTAAATGTTGCAATATTTTATTGTAATATCCTTTAGTATCATATTTGTATTAAGAAACTAGGACAGCAGCTTTCATAGAGGTTTTTCTTCTTAGCTTAAAGATGGCCAACTTAACTGTTTTCTAATTTTTATATTTCAATTTTATTGGTATAATATCGTGGTGAAATTGAAATTACTATGATGTTTTTATATATATTAAAGATGAAAAATAAGTTTTAATCTACTAGGTTATCTTTGACCATTTATATACAGATTTATAAGTATGAAGTTCTAATGAAGCTCTGTTGGAATGTAGCTGTATTTAAACTAAGGATTGTTTCTTATTTTTTTTCTAGGACACATCTCGATGACGCATCCAAACCAAGAAAACGATAACCCAAAAACCATTCCACAACCCAATTCGGAATTATCGGATACGAATAACAAAAAGAATCTACCCATGGCTGTCGATAGCGTCGAGCAACACGTGAAACCATGCAACTGTGGACAAACGACCCCAGAAAAACAACAAGTCAAGTCGTCATCTAAAATATCAATGAGTTACGCCAAATTAAAACGAGACCGTCGGAAATCGAAATCGAAAAACCGTAAAAATTTAGATCGTAAAAATCGGCAGTTATTAGCGAAAGTTGAAGATGCATCGACGTTACCAGCTGAGCAAGGCTCTTGGTTATTAAGACTTTTTGAATCAAAATTATTCGACATGCCTATCGCTATTTCATATATGTTCAATTCAAAGGAATGTGGTGTTTTGGCGTACCTAGGGAATAAATTATTCGTGAGTATCCAATCTCTTTGCTGAGCGGGGCTCGATAATCAATGAAAACTTAATGAAATAGGCTTCTAATCTTGATCAGTGTTGAATATGGAACTAAGCCGAGATCTTAAAACCTTTTTTCAAATATTTTGAACCCATACGCCTGGATTGGCTCATGCTGCAGAAAATTATTGAGGTCTTGAATACCATTTATAGAGAAATAAAAGTCCTCAACTTCTCAACTTGTTCTTAACATTTTGGCCATCAAGCCTTATTTTCTTATATAGTTTGTTCTTATAAAACAAATTTTCCCCTTTACATTCTCTCCACAGAGTTTCACAGACCAAGAAGTAGACGTTTATTTACCGGAATTAATGTAAGTTATCTGTTTTATATTCATGACATAATCCTTTATCAAGAACCACTTTAGAAAAACCTGGATTCTCCAACAATTTTGTGCATTCAACTTGTATGCCAAACTTCCACGTTTGACCCTTTTAGGTGTTTCCGTTAAAAAGGTTACGTCATTCATATTTCAGGCAAAATGCTTTATTATCAGTTTCCTTCAGAAAATCTCGAAGCAAGCAAGGCATCACTCATCTGCAATTAGAATCGAATTTTTTTCCTGATCAGTTTTGTCCTTGTTTGGAAAAAAGGCTACATTGCAATTATATCTTTTTCGATAATTACTTTCTTTGCAAACATTAAATACTAAGGAAAACCTCAAAATGTTTCTAAGCTACTTCTTTTGTTATTAATAAGTGTATAACATAATCATAGAAACGGTAGCCAATGAACTTTGCATTTTTGACATTGTAAGTGCATGACAATATTCTCTCAACAGTATTACATAGTCTCAACAATTAAGCTTTAACATTCCATTGCTATGAACTTTGGTACCAAAAATAACTCAAATTGTTCTTAGAGATTATTAAATTGGCTATAAAATTCTTTACAACAGCCTATCGATTACTTGATTTGCATACCAATGATTGTTGAGTTCAATTCCAAAGTGCCTCAAATCAATTTTATCGATCTTTTATCATCACGATAATCATTGCATTCGATTATCTTACATTCCATACAAGCCTTTCCCATAGGTTCCAATTAATTCAGATTTTGTTGATTTAAAGCACGATAAGACTTCGATCCATAAATTCAGAATACGGAAAATTTAAAACCCCAACGGAATAAAAAACTTTTTTCGACATTTCACCCTGTTTCCATGCCTTCAACGCGACTTATTAACACCAATAATTATATGTGGCTCCCCATTTATACCGTTAAATAATTTAGCGCCCCGAATCCCTGCTTACAATCTTTTCACAATTATTTGCCTCACAAGAAAAACTTGTACAATCGTCCCTCTAATTCGATCCTTAAGGGACACGAAAGATTCTTTTTGAATTGTAGAAAGATTCGGATAACGGAGAGTATTTTAAACGAAATTCCAGCTAAAAAGATCAATGATTTAGTTCGAGTTACAGAAAGATTCGAAATGATATGGGTTTGAATTACAGAGAGTTGACTAATCTTCATTAGTTGTAAAAAACAAAGAACGATACCTGTGATATCTCTTTCACTTCGATGTGAATCTAGGACTATAATCTAGGACTTTTAGACAGTCTTTCGATTGTTTTCACGGGGTCCATAGTCAACCGGCTCGGCTATCTATGAGCTAAACGGAGCATGGGAATAAGTAGAAATTTAGAAGAAATTTGTAGGGTCAAAGTCTTAGACCACTGGACTATCGCTCATTCATTGATTTAACCATTGCTCACGTTTAGACACATGTACCTACACATGGAAGAAGTAGCGGATTACATTTTCCCATACCTATCATTACGCGCCAAAAATCACACCATATTCAGTCTGCGTTCCTCATGGATCCTTGACTCTGAACTCAATCTGGGTGAATTGGAACCGGAAGAAATTAAACGTGGAAAGAAATTAAGACAAGTTATTACGGAGGAACAAACTAAAGTGCACAGGTATGAATTGATATTCGACTCTACCTATTTGAATTGCCTGTCCTTTTGAAGAAAAGCTACTCGTCCGACAGCTGGGTATATTTCTCCGAAACCAAAATAATATTAGTTGCACGGTTTTCTCGAGGTGGCATACGGGATATACAGGGTCAGTAAATACCGTATTGGTGGCGAGGCTTAACGAGTCCTTGCAAAACAGCGCCATATAAAGGGCTCTACAGCATTAAGTTACTATGCATAGTAGCTCATGTAATGTCAAATGAAACCTTCATTTTAAACTCTGTCTTTTTCATTTCCATTTTCTTTTAGACCAAAGCTTATAACAACACAACAAACACCTGCTTCAAAGAAATCACACAAACGGTCCAAATCGGAAGCTCTTATCGGAACGATCACCGATCGGGCGTCATTCCACAATCCTTTACCCGTCACACACAGTCAATCGACTGATAACATCGGTCAAGAAAACTTCAAAATGGGTCTCGCGTTTGGTAAATGTCCGCAACATCTTCTATCCGGTGGTGTCCGTTTAGACCCGGCCGTTGCAATGCAGAAGGCATCTTCATCGAACGATCTCAAAGACTTAGCGACAGATACTACCGAGGAAGACTTGAGTCAATGTTGTTGTTGGCAGGTCCCATTATACGTGGCCGAGCAAGAATTCGTAAAAGCTCTCATGGATATCGGTCAACGAATGAAAGGTCTTCAAACGAAACAACAGAAAGGTATAATATAAAGAAAATAAAAGATTCGTAAAACAGTGAGGGATTCAACAGCTCTTCCTTACCATGAACGGATATAGAGATTCTTTCTTCGACAGAGGCATTGTCTGGAATTTTTTCTTTGAAAAGCCCGACTTACAATTCATAATTATCATTTTATGATCTAGTTCTATTCATCGAAAGACAATTTCTTCGCGAATCTGCGCATGGCGTTGCGTCCTAGCCGTCTGTAGACTACATCCACATCGATTAGATTTCTAATTCTTTGTAAGAAAAGATTTGTTAATGTTGATTTCTCATTGGAAGGTCATTACAACACAGTTAGAAAAACCCAACCAATTTTCTAAAATTATGGTAGTTTTAACTTACTTTTACTTTCTTCCTTCTTTAGTACAACGTCTTTGTGCGGAACTGTCTCTTCTCAACTTGAACTTACCTGCCAAAGTATTTGTTCCTTTCGACGACATGTTCCCCCATCATGTGGTCCGTATACCTCATAACGCGGCCGTCGTTCTTAACTCCAAAGAAAAGGTAAACCATCCATTTTCCTTACGTGCTTTTTTTATTTGCACTTTTCGCTGCAAACTTAAGCACAATTTTGCTTCTCTATTCACTACCGGGGTCGTGGAATGGCTGTCAGGTTGGTAGGGTTAACAAGAATGTGTATTTTTCAAAATAGGTATAGCCGTGGGTATTGAATGAAAATGATTTACAAAAGATTATGAAATGAAATATTACGATTCAAAAAGAAATAAGCAGGACATTTAATACGCCTGAAGTAAGTTTTGGCCATTTTCATTTCAACACCCTCACAGATTTAGTTTTCACATTTCCGTTGGCATTTTCGCAGGCACCATATATCATCTACATTGAAGTGTTAGCTCATGACGTTGAAGAAGACCTCGAACTTCAAGAACAATACCACGAAAACTTACTAGCTGACCACTATCGAAGCATGAACGGGAATGATGACACAGTATTGAGTACACCGTTCGACCGGACGAAATTCGAGGACGGTTTAGGATCGTTTGATTGTGGTTATTCACCGGAGAGTAGTGAATACGATGGAACGTTGTCGGTAAGTGAGAGATAAAGAGAATGGATATTTCACGTGGATAGCCAAGTGATTTACAAATTTTAGACAGTCTTTTTAATTGATTTCGATTCCTGGTGATTTTATTGTGATTGTTTTAACGGGATCAGTGGCCAGCCGGCTCGGCTATCTATGAACTTTACGGAACATTCGAAGGAGTGGGCTTTCAAACTGGGAACCCCTAGTTTCTCCTGGGCCAGTGCTCCATACGTGAGAGAAATATTTAGCAATAACCATTCAAATCTTCTTTGTCGAGAGGGCTCGAAGTAAAACTGTGTGAGGGACTTGACTAAGTAAGTTCTTTGCTACAGAGTTTATCACCGTTTATCACCGTAAAGGTACTTCTTTGATAATGACACTCCTTACCAGACTTCTCTCCCTTACTATTATAGGTTGGCGATGACATTAGTGAAACGACGACGGGGAGCAGTGAAATTCCTTCCGAAGAAATCGAAGAAAATGAAGAAGGAGAGGAAAAGGAAATGTACATTTCTGCTATCGATGTTCGGATGCGACTCAAAGATTCGGTATCAACGCCGAAAGCACAATTCATGGTCCGTGATCCTGATGATCCGTCAGGTATGTTCGTTGATGAAGAATATTTTTGAAAACTCAGGAAAGCGAAAATGTCTCTTCTAATCTTTCTTTGGTCACAATCTAATTCTACTCTTACTTTTGTCTTACCCTTACCAAATTTACAAAAGTATGTTATAATCCTATAAACGTCAATTTCATGATATGCACACCGCTACAATGTCTTCTACGGACCCAACAGCTGATTGATTGAAAGTGACGTATTGACTGATTTTACTTCACTTACAACCAATAAGCTATTGGGTCCGTGGTGTGATGTCAGAAGACATTGCAATGGTGCATATCATGAATAAGGAGAGTGCGTTCAAGTTTATCAGGGTCATGGTGTTCTTAATTCTAAATGATCCCGGCTTGAATTACGTCAAATCAAATATTTTCCATGCGGGAGCATCTATATAATAATTTCGCCTTCACTGCATTTAACCATGATAAACTTGAACAATTTGATTTTGTCTTCATTCAGCTGCTGCATTGAAAGAGCCGTGGACGGAAAAAGTTCAACGTATCCGGCGTATGTCTCCTTACGGACACCTCCCAAACTGGCGGCTCATCCCGGCGATCGTCAAGACTGGAGATGATCTCCGTCAGGAATGTCTAGCCTACCAATTGTTAAGACAATTCCAAGCTATCTTCCAACAGGAGCGTGTGCCTTTATGGATCCGACCGTACGCTGTCTTGGTATCCTCATCAGATGGGGGTTTGGTTGAACCCATTGTGAATGCGATCTCAGTGCATCAAATTAAGAAACAAAGCAAAATGTCACTCCGAGATTACTTCATCAATGTAAGTTTTTACGCTCTTCCTAAGTAAAGTCGACGCTCCCATATTCGATGATTTACTAGTCGATTCGATCCATTATTCGATAATATTAAAAGTCACCGTCAATGAGAGTCTCATAAATTACGCTTTCTAACGCTCCTTTACTCAATGAAAATCCAATTCCCCTTGAAAATCGAATTAGAGAGCGTCGGCAGTATTTTATCCTTCCTTTTCAAGTCTTTCGGCTCTTATATAAATCTTTTGGTCTTGAGTTTTCAATAGTTGAGTCTTTTCAAACAATGTGAAGGTTGCTTTCACAATGCTAAGAATGTACTATTTTTCCTCCTCAGGAATTTGGTGAACCGACAACGGAAGAATTTCTAACAGCTCAAAGAAATTTCGTGGAAAGTTGTGCAGGATACTGTTTACTTTGCTACATCATGCAGGTTAAAGATAGGTGCGTCTCTAAAATTTTTCCCATATTTCCCACAAATAATCAGCCTGATTTCACCTACTTTTACCTATCTTAAAAGATTTTTTAAAGTTTCTCCAGCACTTGAGAATTATGAGCTACTGTAGGAAGGCTATAGGGGATCGAGTCAGTAACCGATATAAAGTTTCGAGGAGAGATTCCGTGGATATTCGAGTTTAGTTATGGACATTGAGCTAGTTTTGAGTTAGATCAATCGTCCTCGAACCAAAAGTAAATTCGTTCGAGTTATGGAGCTTTGAATATCATACTAATCGTTGAACTTATTCCACATTCCAGACACAACAACAACATTTTGGTGGACGCTGATGGCCATATCATCCACATCGATTTCGGTTTCATTCTTTCAACGTCGCCTGGCAAAAATTTGGGATTCGAAAATTCACCTTTCAAGCTGACTGACGAGTTCGTTGATGTAAGATGTGTTTATTTTAGTATTATTTTCGTGTGATTAAAATGATAAAATTTTGATAGAATCCACGAAAGCTGTTGGCAAGTTTGAAAATTTTCTCCACCTTAGGAGCATTAACGTGTCGGAAGAAAATATCTACATTGAGTACCATATCATAATTTTTCTTTAACTTAAGACTGGACACCAGATTTGATTACAGATCCTTAAACGCCGGGTAGCTCAGCTTTACAATCTAAGGGTTGTTGGTTCGATCCCCGGTCACCGCCAACTCAGCGGATGAGTAGCTTAGATTGGGTAATCTGATCTAGGCGGTAAGTTACTGGGAGCTGAGAGTATGTGTGGCGCTCCACCTCAGCATTCGATCTCCCAGGTCTAGCGCAAATAGAAAAGGGGATAGACTCCCTCACTCCCGGCTCCGCCGACAGCCACCAGATGAATATACTTACTTGCTACGTTTTCTTTAGGTTATGGATGGCCCAGACAGCGACATGTACAATTATTTCAAAATCCTCATCTTACAAGGTTTTGTTGCTGCACGTAAAAATATGGACCGTGTCTTACAAGTCGTGGAAATATTCAAAACTGGTTAGTACAAAAACAAATCTTTGTTGGTTCAGGGTTGTTGGGGCTAGAAAGCATTTTTAACCTAAAAGTGATGAGTATTAAAGTTAAAGAAAATATTAATTTTGTTCCGCATTTTGTATACCTTTAAAACACTTTTAAAACAAAAATTAATTTTTCTAAATTCCGAAGTATTTTTGGATCAGCTTAGCACCTTTTAGCAACTTGGTTGCTTATAAAAATATGTATGAACTTTTTCACCTATACTCAATAACATTTTCTAGTTGTTTATGACAAATGAATCTTCCGGGGCAGTAAATTTGTTAAGAGAGGACCAGTAGTAAAAAAATCATGCTTCTTTGACGTGATATTCTCATTTTATCACGTGTTCAACACACTTTATTCACGTTGAGCTATTTTTAACCGTTATTGATTTATAAGGATCAGTTTATGAAGCTATTAAGATATCTCTAATGGCTTTACGAAAAGCAAACCATGATTCGCATCAAATTACAGGCGTCCATGACGTATTCTACAGGTTTTGATAAAATACTGCGAAAATTATCACCAATTATAATTTCTGATCTTATATGCTCATTATACATACAATTAAAAGATTAGAAATCAAGACTTAAGTTTACACTTCCGTTCTGTGACGCAAGCCGTAGCCTATACTAAGACGTCTCAGCTTTTTTCCGACGTCTCTACGCAGTAACGTCTATTCCACTTTGTCACTTTTTCGAATGTTTGGAGCCTAAGTTTACGGGCTCAAAACATTAGATTTTTTAACCTCACTTTAAACTTTCGAAGCTCTTGCAGTAGGGGAAAATGAAGTTCGCGTCAGGAAAGTCTTCTTTTTTCAGAACTTCATTAAAGTGGCACTCGCCAAGAAATGGAATGAGAAATCCCAGTTTTCGATGAGGTGCTCGCTAGTTAAGCCCTAAAATGAGTCAAAGCTTTATAGCTTAAACTTTGTGAATTTCTTTTTCCAACAGGTTCACAACTGCCATGTTTCCAGCAAGGCGTATCAACCATCGAATTAATGCGAGAACGATTTCACATGAACTTAACAGAGGACCAATTAGCACGTCACGTGACCAAGTTAATTGACGACAGCGTCCAATCACTGACGACGAGACTGTATGATAGTTTCCAGTACTTTACGAACGGTATTCTGTAGTTTATCACTAGCGGTTGTAGTGAAACGGGTTGTAAAAGAGGAGGAATTTTGGAGAATCAGTTTGTGGAGAAAGTCATGCAGATCTCTGATCCATTCGTTCGATCAATCGAGTTGTGCTGAAGGTATGAGCTACACACCCCATGCATGAAAGAAGGGCAAAATCATTTTCAGAATGGATTTACACAATTGAATCTGCATTTTCTGCGGAACTGCGGAATTATGAGATTTTTGGACTTGATCGACCGACCGAATATTAAACAAGCCATAACCACATTGGCGCAAAGTTTTAACTGTCATTACTATGGCAACGATAATAACACGGAAAACTTTTTCTTAAAACTCCAATGATTCGGAGATGAATCAATTGGGACATTTAAACTGAAAATGTCATTTGACATAGCTGCTGATATTACAATTTATAAATAACATCAAAATTGCCATCTTACCATATTACATACAATTCTTTGAACGTTGTAAAATCTTTTCAGATCTTCCAGATTTTTAATAGCGTTTATTTTAAAACAATATTGAACAAATTTAAAATGTCTTGTTAATAACGAATTTATTACCTTATCCAAACTTTAATTTAGTTCTTAGTTAAAAAAATAATTTGTTAGTTTTTAGGTAGCTTTATTCTAATTATAAAATTTTTGATAATTTTTGACCATTGAAATTGACAGAGCTGAATAGACCTTTTCATAAATTACGTCACGATCATCACTTGCCTCGTTTTGAAATTATTGCAATGGTGATTAACTCCCAGCAGATTTTATTAAAACTACATTCTATTCATTAAAAAATCATTTAATGTCTCAAGGGACATAATCACCATGGAAATTGTTTTAATACGAGGCAAGTGATGTTCATGACGTAATTTATGAAAAGGTTTATCCTGCCCTATTTTGACAAAGATTTCCTGATAAAATCTATTTTTTTCGACAGCCAGCTCCTCTACGATAATCTTCATTCAAAGTAAACATATGACAATTGTCTAAGCTTTCTATATAAACCAGCCTTCCTACTTTCTACGAGTAGAGTTTTCGTCAGAACATGTTCAACATGTGAATTTTTGGGGCAAGATGGAGTTTTTAAACGCTCTTATTTGATTTGGTTGGTCGTTAACCAGTAATAAAACAATTTTGTTACTTTTTCTAAAGAACGCGTCATTTTTATTACTTCAAATGACCAATTATTAAAGTATCTTATAAAAACTCCATCTCATCTGGAACTTTCACAATTATCTGGTCTGTAAATTATCATTGTATTATATGGTTTTTTTTTCTTTTGGATAATATTTCTTGCTTTTTTTATTAGTATTATTTTCATGTCATTTTTTATATAATATTGTTCAGAAAAATTCTTGTCACACTTCAAAATTTGTCATTTCAGTGCCGTTTTCCTAGTCCATCACGTTCAGGTGTAGAAAAAAATTATCAACGGAGTTCTTTCAGGAAAGAAATTCTCACCAGTACTCTTTCCTAGGAAATTTTTACCCCTCTGAAAAATTAGAACAGCTCATTCACCCTAATTTCGAGAAAAAATACACCCTGTCTCACAGTCCCGGTGGAACATTTTTCCTCAGCGGGGATAAAAACTCCTATTGAAATCCCAATAAGGATAAAAATTCTATTGTTCATTCCAAGGTTATTACAAAATCCAGTGGGGATGAGTTTAGGGTGCAATTTTTAAACATTGAATTTCGAATGGGGATAAAATCAAAGTCAGTTTCCCAGTGGGGCTGAAATTTCAGGGTATTTTCCCACCGGGAAGAAATTTTCTAGTTGGGCTGGGGTCCCAGCGGGTCTGTGACACAGGGGTGTAAAATCTACATCTTTAGAAAAAAGACCCTGTTTATAACCTTCGCTTGAATGAAATTTTTACCGCGTGAAAACAGTGAGAAAAAAATTCTGGATACTTGGCTATCAACTTGAACAATCGAAACTATCTGTCTTCTCCCCGACCTAACTTTATCTTAGATGTTTTTGATTTGTTGCGTAATCTATATAAAGTCTGTCTCAAAATAATTTGCAGCTGAGACAAAAATGGCTGTAACTTTTGATAGAATTTGAATCAAGTTGCGATTTTGTGTTCGTTAAAAAGATATTTGTGAGTGGAATATTATCAAGTAAAATTTTGGAAAAAAAGTAAAATGAATATGAAAAATGAAGAAGAAAATATCAACTTCTTGTTGAAATGTGGTATAATTACCATTTTCACAGGAGTGATTCTTCAATCTCAGATCTTCATCACTGTGAAATTTTTCAAAAATATTCATCCAATCAAAAGACATCATCAAACAAAGTTTATTGCTGGTTGACTCTATAAAGTAGTAAAAAAAGACAAAAAAAACAGCCTTTTGTCGATCAACCAATAACAAACTTTGTTTGATATCTTTTCATCTAATCGCAACTTGATTCAAATTATATAAAAAATTACAGCCATTTTTGTCTCAGCTGCAAATTATTTTGAGACAGAGTAGCACATTACAAATTTGTAACACAAGTTACTGACTCTATGAAAAATTTAATTTGGCAAATGCCTGGAAAAGTTGAATATGCAGCACGCTTTTAGAAAATAAAAGGAATCTTTGATCGGATTCTAAATACTACGTGCTGGTACGTATGCTCTCTAAAGGCCATGTGTAGACGATGCTATCGTCCGTATAATATGTTATTATGATATAACATAGTTTGTATATTATAAAACGTTATATGTCGCGCGGCGGATAGTGTCTGTGTTTAAGACAACAGCTACCCCCCGAAAAAAAATCCCGTCTTCACGTTTTCCTCTTAGATGAAATTCGTCTTAGATGTGGCTCCACGAAAGAATCTTTCTGTGTTAGTGGACGCTTTGATTCAATCAAAGCTAGCCGCCTGATGAGGGGTGTCGTTTGGGGTGGACTCGACAATGTCCTTTTCTTGTTCCTATCTATCTGAAAGCACCGATGGTCGATTAATCGATAAGTATGTCTGACTGCGTCTTTAAAGCGATTTAATAATGTCAAAGCCCCCCCCCAACAAAAAAACAAAAAACTGACTGTCAGTCGTTTCAAAAAAGCTGTTAGACCTTTTGTTTTACGTACAATTTTTCTTTTGAAGGACTGACAGACTCGAAAGTGGCTTTCACCTTTGTGCACTTTGTATTGACGTCAGTCGCACTTAGTTTTTGTTTTGATAGGCTGGTACGTCCAGACACACAAATTTGGTTTATCAAAACACAAACATGTCAGACTGGCTGTGCACCTCAATACCAGTCTCCTCGGCCTAATACTCTGTATCAACTTCTACAAGGATTGGTAACGAGGTTGTCACTCAAAAAAGAGGTATATAGAAGGTGTATATCTTGTGATTTATCCTTCGGTAGGAGAGTGCGACTAGCTAGACTCAATACCAGTCCTTTTTTAACGAAAAATGGCCCGTCTGACAGACCTCCTTTTGCAATTTGTTTCTCTTTTAACTCTCGACCGTGTTAGTTTGTTTCTAGACAAAGAAATATGCTTCTCAGCCTTTTTAGCTCAAGTCATTTGATTTGGTGATGTATTCACTTTATATTTCAACGAACTCTATTCAGGCTACAATCATGGTCGAAATATATTGAGAACTCCGGTTATTTTAACGTTTTTCAAGATTTAAAGTTCCGGCGAGAAAGTCACTTTTTGGCTAGTTGATGAATTTATTTGAGTAATTCAATTCGGGAGGGGTTTATTGACTTCCAGGCTATATTCTGAGCCCTATTAGACCATTTTTGAACATTTGGCAGAGTTAAAACTCTACACCCTTCCAACCTAATTTAGAGCACTTCAAAATCGTTTGTAGTTATAAGATTTCATAGGAAATTCCCTTTTTTCTCAAATATTACGACCATGATTGTAGTTAGTTTACGTTGGTTTAGTATCGGGACAAATTTACTTATCAATTGGCTCGTTAAAATTAATTTGGAGATGAGTGGATAAATTTTATACTGTGACGAAAGTTCATCGTTAGGCGATCGGGATCAACCATAACCTACTAGCTATTGAGGGGACCTCTCAGATCACTTAACCTTTTCCTTCGATCAGGGTATCCCTTATTAGAGATAGGTTTATGGACAAGTAGTAATGGTATACACTATATGGTATACTGTTTTTCCAATTAAGTAAGGGAATGGTCAGAATGTATAATAATGTAGTCCGCCCTGCATGAGTGCACAACATTTTGATATTGAGGCTTATTTAGGATTACTTACAATCTGGAAATTTACTGTAGTTAAACCCGATTTATATATGACCCTTATCCAAAAGTAAGTAATCTTATAAGTCACCCTTAATATCCAAAAGTGAGTAAAAGTAAGTATAACCGTCACCTTATTAATCAGTCAGCTAGAGTGTCTGGAGTGTAGGGGGAAAAACTTTACCAATGGATGGGGGGGGTGCGATTTGCGGGTGCATTTTTTGTTACCCTTTTGAGCAGGGGGTTAGAAAGAATTTTCCAGGTTAGGGGTGGGGGTGCGAAAAATTTTTTGGATTTTTTTAAATTTTTTTAAATATCTTCCACTCCCCCCCCCCCTAGCAGATACTTTCTGACCACTTACTAATAACTATCAAATAAGTGTAACATAATTAACATAAAAAAAGTCAAAGTTTCTTTCAGGCTCCTCCTCCTCTAAGTTCTCCTTTCCAAGTCCTCTTCTTTTGAGCTCTCTTTTCCAATCTTCTT
This sequence comes from Clytia hemisphaerica, assembly GCF_902728285.1. Taxonomy (NCBI): domain Eukaryota; kingdom Metazoa; phylum Cnidaria; class Hydrozoa; order Leptothecata; family Clytiidae; genus Clytia; species Clytia hemisphaerica. The sequence continues at coordinate 2,107,647 of NW_027103414.1, forward strand.
CCTTCGAGCTCTCCTTTTCAACTCCCTGATCTTTTTCTTTTTCTTTCTCATATCTTCTCGCCCTATTCAGGGGTCTGAGCTCAAGAGCCTGAGCCCCACTCTATTGATGTCTATTCATCTTTCAGTTTATTAACATCGTGTTGACTCGTAGTCCCAATCTCTCTTTGCATTATTCATCGATGATTAGTTTATTAGTTTCACAATACATTTCAAACTAATTTAACCTCTGAACGTTTCATCGAACGAATACACTCACTTCTACATTGTTTTTATTTTTATTCTTCATTGTTGCAAGATTTTTGGAAAAATATGTTGAAATTCAAATGGCTATTACGAGCAGATGGACCAAAATGTGCGAGAGTAAGTCAAATTATTTACATACCCGTATCACATTTCCCTCCATTAAATTGACCAGGTGTTAATACACTCCCTTCTACAGACCCAATGAGACCCTTTTCCACTGGAAAAATTAGCCAAAATATCGTCCCTAGTGGGAAATTGTACTCTAATTTTTGTCCCCACTATAAAATAATCAATTCAACCTAATCCTCACTGAAAAATATCGTGCTATTTTTCTCATCCCCACTAAATTCTCTGACTTGAAAACTATGGAATTTAAATCCCCAGTCATAAAAAATATGGGAATATCAATCCCCATCAAGTTTCAGTCCGTATTCTTACCCCTAACTGACTGAAAAATCCTACCGGGTCTGTGATGTTAATGGAGCCAGGTTGGGTAAAAAAAACATATCCTGAAATTTTACTCAAATAATGAAATCGCGAACCCATTAGGGATAAAACTCTAAATTGCTCTCACAGGTTGTATATTTCAGCATGTGATTCTCAAGTGGAATCAAATACTACCAGTGGAGAGATTGGGGAAAAAGGAGGGAAAGGGGAAAAAAGGGAAAATTGATTAAATTATTCCTCGCTTATTCGAATCCCTCTATAATTCGAGCTTATTTCCCAGTCCATTTCAAGAAGAAACCCCTTTAAAATACTTTCTATAATCCGATTCTCTCTGTAATTCGAACAAATTATATTCCCCTTTCGAGTTCAAATTAGGGAGAGTCAATTGTATCAATTATTTACATTTACATTTGGCCGCAGTTCTATTCAGCAAAAGTTGGGAGGATTCTCAAAAATTCAAAAGTAGCGTCATCAATGCATATCAACGAATTAAAATCAATTGACCAATCACAACAACCAATAATCGAATGTCGAGACAAAAAATACCTTGCAGGATCTACATCAAAGAATTTTCCAAAAACACTTCCAATATACCTCCACAATGAGTTCAAAGCTATAGAACTCTCCAATCAACACAATAACATTTTAGATATCGGTGCAAATTTACGACCAATCTTAGATGATATTTTTAACCACGAAAATAAATCTGCTGTTTTGATCAAAAACTTGCCAATCACAAAAACAGATCATTTTCATGACTTTATGAAAGGCTGTGATTACCAACCTATGACGTATGAATCAGGATCGGCGTATCGGGCATCTGTCAATGACTTGGTCTATTCAGCCAGTGATGAGCCACCTGAATTCTCAATCGAGCCTCACAATGAAATGTCCTATTTGTCGCAATTCCCTCAAAAGGTAAACTCTATTTTCAACTTTTGCCATACTTTAACGATAGATTTTGTGATTTTGAGTAGATATAATATGGCTCCTGCACGAAAATTTGTACCAGGGAAAAGATCCAAAACGCAATATTCTTAACACCACTCCCCTTACAGGGATAGCGAACATCGAAATACAGATGCATTTTTCTTCGTCAACACCGACAGAGAAAATAGCTAAAATCCTTATTTTGTCACCATATGGCAAGTTTGACGCCAAAATATGACCGTCAAACACTAAAACACCGACGAGACACCAAAATTTAACTAATGATGCAGAGCAACAATTCTGAACAATTTAATAAAAAAATTCGACATTTTTGATGACGTTTGCACATTTTGATATATTTTCATTTTTGAGAATTGAAGTTATCGTCGTCTTTTTATTATGACGTTAATGAAACCGCTTCTGTGACGTGTTTTTTTCCACGTATTTTACAACGTAAATATCATTTTTTAGCTGATATTTTGAGACAAGGTCATTTTAAATTTTTGACCCAGCACTTTTTGAAATCCTCTCGTTAATACGATCTGTAAAGCTATACATGGCTTGATCAAAACGGTAAGAAGCGGTCGGCGTGACGAAAAATATGTTTTAGACTTGCCTTAACTTACCAGAGGGGGCTAATACCGTCAAACTATCAAACCGGTACGCCCTCCTATCAACTTTATTTTGTTTACTTACTTTTCTAGATTATATTTTGCTGTTTGAGCAAAGCATCCTTTGGTGGAGAATCACCCATTGTTTTCAATCGAGATTTGATAAAACAACTTGACTCGAACATATTTGATAAGTTTCGTACGAAAGGGATCCGATATTCCCGAAACCTAAAACATCAAAACAATACAAATTATATCACGTGGCAAAATACTTTCTTCACGGATAACAAAAAGGTAAAGATAATCTTTTGCTCGTTGCATTTCTTTCTCATTTCTGCTTATCAAATCTAGTGTATTCTTTATTAGCTTTTGCTTTGTGTCAGAAGTAATTGTTCCCGACCCTTTCAGCATCACAACCAATGAAGTATAAGCCCGAAGGGCTTTTGCGATCATCAATCATCAACCTTTCTCAGGCAAGAAGAAGTGAAGTGAAGCCTTAAAATATGCGCCGTATTTTTGACGACAGATTGAATCTAGCAATTCTTTTGTTTTCGAGTAATACTTTTTTCGAAATTTAGGACTAAATTTTAGTTTCAATCTGCTTTTTGTGTAAAAACCAGGCGGGGCGCGCTAGTCCGCGCAACTTTGGTAGTATTTGTTGGCTTCAAATCCTACCAATGAGATTCGATTCTATCCCTTCGGGCTTATACTTCATTGGTCACAACCTACCACCATTGATGATATTTCCAAATGGGTTTAGGTTTTGGATGTGCTACTGGGAGCTTCTGAACTCGCTTCTGAAGAATAAAATTTTTTAAACTATGATGAACTAATTAAAAAAATGCTTAATAACATTTTGTCAATAGGAAGCTGAGAACAAAATGGAAAACCAGGGTTTCGAGTGGAAATGGAAATCAAATGGTGACGTCACAATTTGGTACCAACTTCCAGCGTTTTTTACGCAGCCTCATTCTGGTGAAGAAATTTGGTTTAATCAAGCAACAGCCAATCATTGCACTTATTATAAAAGTCATCCTATGGTAAGCCTCTTAGTACTTTAATGGGATAAATTTTCACGGGGATTAAATTTCGTGGATTTCGCTGATTTGTGTTATTCACCACATATTTTTGAACAAAACTCAAAAAATGTCGAATAAATACTTTTTGAATGTTTACTGGCATCAAAGAGGCGCTAATAAAACGTATTTCAACAACCAACATGCATGATTTGACAGTAAAAGGCACAAAATCGTGAAAATATTGTCACCTAGCAAAGTCAAACGCAAAATTAAGTCACCGCAAAATTACAAATTTTTGCGGATGAGCTCAACAACCAAATTTAATCTCCGAAAAAACTAATCCCATTAAAGTATGTTGCAGTATTTGAAGACATATAAGTGTATTTATTTACATTTTCGGAGAACATTATGCGAGAGGCGGAAGGCGTTTTTAGAGTTTTTCGTGTTCGGCATTTTGGGCGTTATTTAGGTAGGCGTTTTTAGGGTTCCGCATTTTATCAATTTTGAAGCGTGGGCTTAAGATGGTAGATTTTTGCATTCCTCTTCACACGTCGTTCAAAGCTTCTAGAGTCGCTTGCAACTTTACTAGCAACACGTCACAAAAGTTTTTAGCGTTGAACGTTTTTTAGCTTTTTTGTATGTATTAGATATTGACTAGTGTTTTGTATAATTTTATGTTTTATGTATCAACATAGAATTTGACAGATTCAAAGATTTTCTATCTGAACTTTAAGTACCCTTTCAAAAAGAAAGATTTGATACGACAGCTTCAAAACAGCAGTTTTACAAGCGGGTGTTGTGTTTTTCGGTATGTACAATATCTATGTTCAAGGTCAAGTTTCAACAAGGGGTTTTTTAAGTATAGATGGTTTTTCCGGAGTGTTATATGTTTATTCGCGTTTTAAGTTTTCGTGTTTCATGTATATAAGTTTACAAAGTTTTCAGCTCTTCTTTTCGATCCCCCACGGTTTCTCTCTAGCAGTTCCATTTTCAGAGACAGTTGGAGCACCCAAATTGGCGAACGGGGCTAGTGCAGTTTTCATCCGAGGGGATCAAAACGGAGAAAATAGGTTACGAAAAGTATTTTATGGTTAGGATTAGGATTAGGGTTAGGATTAGGAATAGGATTAGGATTAGGGTTAGTAATAGGATTAGGTGTAGGACTAGAATTAGGACTAAAACTAGGATAATTAATATTAGGATTTTTATTTTCATTAGGATGTATATTTTATATTTTTCGACTCTAGGCTTTGGTACGGCTCCTACTACATGAAAGATATCAATCTGTCTCGAAATCGAGATTTCTAGATGTTCTTTTTTGTTTTGTGTCTCAGGCCTATAATTTCGGAGAATTAGTAAATAAATGAATTTATTTTCGGTTCGCAGATAAGAAAATAATTATTCGAAAATGTGTATAATTTCATTTCCAAAATTACCAGAAAAATAATGCTGTCATTCTTTTTACAGTTCGAAGGGAAAGAGGATTTACCACCGAGTGAATACCCGTACCACTGTTGCTATGGAGATGGTGAAGAAATCGAAGATGACGTCATCGATCACATTCGATCAGTTATGTGGAGAAATGCAATGTCATTGGCTCTTTTCCCTGGAGACGTTTTGATATTAGATAACTTGCTGTGTCAGCATTCGAGGATAGGATATGAAGGAGGTGAAAGGAAAGTTGTGGTATTTTTGGGAGAACCGATCAACAGATAGAATCGTTTGTTGTTCACCAAGCAGAATCTTACACAAGCACTTAAGTTAAAGTAATGTTTTCATTCACTCCAATATTGGTGAAATCATCAAAAGGTTGATTGAATTTCCTTTAAGAACAAAAATGTGCTCTATACCAGGCCACCACTTTAGGGCATACTGCGCTGCCATCCAGACTAACCTCCAAGAACTGAAAACAGGACTTATTTGATTACACAGCTCATATACCACGTAAAAGCGTATACCACGTATAATACACCACTTCTCACAGACCCACTGGGACCCCTTCCCACTGAAAAAATTGGTCAAATTATCATCCCCGGTGGAAGATTAACCTCCAATCTTTGTCCCACTGAAAAAATATCAAACAGACCAATCCTCACTCTGCAAAATATTATGCTATTTTTCCCATCTCCACTGACTTGAAAACAAAAGAGTTTAAATACCCAGCCATAAAAAATATGGGATTATCAATCCCCATTGTATCGTTCAAGTCCTTTATTTTTACCCCCACTGGCTGGCTGAAGAAATCCTAACAGGTCTGTGAGAAGGGGTGTGAATTTTTATAATATGCCAATAATATCAATGATGAGATTGCTGATAAGATTTCAATCAGATCCGAAGCTGCCGTCAAATCTCAATTTTACACGCGCACCGTAAATATAATGTGGCTTAATCAGACAGATAAAGCAAGAGAAATATAGAAACATTTTAATGGAGATAATCCTTAAAATTAGTTACAGAACATTTTCATTAAACCCAAGTAATTCACATATTGATTAGAACAATTTTTCATGTAAATAGTTGATATTTAAAAAAAATTAGCAACAAAAACAAACATAAATAATGATTTGAGGAAATTTGCTGTCTGTCATTTTCTGCTATAATTTTTTTATACTTTCATAAATCTGATGAGTGCTTCATGCACTGACGATGGCTGACTTTTAATTTTTATTTAAGTAGATATATTTTGAAATAGAATTCGTTTTATTTTTTTTGCATCAGTTTTTTTAAGAAATATCCGGGGGTACTCGATTCAAAAACGACTATACGTACAGCCCAACATTAGGTCTTTGAAATCGGACCTTTACAAGGCAGAGAAAGTTTTGCAAAAGTTTTGAGTGAAACCCTTACGGTGCACTTTCTTGAAGATTTTTGACCATTTTCAGGCAAAATATGGTCAGATTTTTGAAATTCAACACCCTTACAGTGCACTTTTGGAAGCTTAAATAATATACCCTCAAGGGTTGCACATATGGTCACATACGGTAGGTCATTTACCTTGAGTGCCCCCCCCCCCAGGAAAGAAATAGACACGCGTGCTCTGATTTTCACTTTTATTATCTATCACTCACACCCATTCTCATCTATCTTCATTTCATGCATGATGGGAGGACATGTCACCGTGAAAATCACATGACGAAAACATATTTCGACCTGTGACGGTGAATGACAATTCTATTACAGCGTGCAATCAACGTGCAAAGTAACCATGACGACAATCCAAGATCTTGGATTAAGTTCAAAGTTGATATTTTTTAATCGCGTGGTTGGAAACATAACTAAAAAATGTCATCAACACTTTTCAAAGAAGCTCTTTATCTTTGATTCTTTCGACAGTGCAGTGATTAGATTGACATATGCGCGACAAAACTCTAAGTCTAAGGTCGTCATAGGTTGATATGTTCTTTGAAAATTCAGCTTCTGATACTCAGGGTAAGAACTAAAACACATTGTTCACGGTTACTTTTTCGCAAATTTGGCAAAAAATCGATAAATCGAGTTTCACACATAGAGATACTAACGGCAATGATTTTGAAACTCTTGTAGATCAGGTACCAAGCTACGTTCGTTATACGTGAGACGTGAGACACACTTGGGAAAATGTACTTTAAAGCCAGAAAATTTTGCAAGTGAGGTCCATTAGTCCATTATACACGAAGTTTTTCGTGTTTCGTGGAAATTATACAATTTCGTGAATTTGACAATCCTGCCTTGACGCTTGAGAGTTGAGAGGAGAGTGAAAGTTGTATTATTGTATTTGGTTTTTGCTCCACGTTTTACTTTTTCAAAAGAATACAAACACATGTTCTTTTTTTCAAATCAGTCATCAAAACTCAATATTACCGACCCGCCACCCCAGCCCAAACTTTGAATTCACTTTATTTATAGAGGCTGCGGCTGCGCGCAACCAATGAAGTAGAAGCCGAATGCTAGAAGTCAATCTCTACTTTGGTAGGATTTGAAGCCAACAAATAAAGTTGCGCGGCCTTGAGCGGCTCGCCTGGTTTTTACACAAATGATAGATTGAAACTAAAATTTACCGCTAAATTTCGAAAAAAATAGGGTAGGTAGAAAACCTGGCCCACCTCTCTGGCCCGGGCCATATGGCCTACCCTTGGCCCACCCTTTGGCCCACCTTCAAACATTTTTTTCCCCGATTTTATTCTCGGACAACCAGGTTATAATGATATGTGTGCGTCGGGATGCGCTATAATTTCATTATGATTTTATCATAAAGCGCGTTGTCGTTATTGCATCAGCCGTTTTACGACAAACAATTGGTCAAATCTTCTAAATGCTTTGAGAATTAAACGCTTTTTTTATAAGAATAGTGTACTTTGGATGAGAGGTTCGATTATTCTTAAGAAAGTGCCAAAATTGAGGGTGAAATATTCTTAACGTAGGTCTTGTCTATCTGACCAAGGGATTAGACCCTTAAAACTTTTAGTATAATTTAACAGAAGTCAGCCTAATGGTAGCGCATTGTGTTCTCACACTAGGGATCCCGAGTTCGAGTCGGGTTCGGGTCAACGTCAAAGTTTTTCGCCAGGTTTTGATACTTTATGTTTTTTTGGGTGAAGATTTCGAAAAAAGGGGTCCGAAGTCCTGAAAAGTTGAAGAAACAGCGCTACGGGGGTTGTTAGCACCACCCGTACAGGACTTAACCAAACCCTCTCCCGGGGGTCCCCTTAATCTATGTCAGATGTGTAAAATGCAGACTCAAAACTTTTTATTTTTTTTTGTTTATTTCAGTCTCGTTGTTTTTCTAAATGCCAGAAAAACCAAAGTCCAACCTCAGAATTGGTTTGCAGATTTTCAGAATGACAAGAATTAAATCTTTTTTAGAGTTGTAAGGCGGGCCAAAGGGTAGGCCAAGGGTAGGCCATATGGCCCGGGCCAGAGAGGTGGGCCAGGTTTTCTACCTACCCAAAAAAATATCAATCGTAAACAAAGGAATTGCTAGATTCAATCTATCGTCAAAAATACGATGGCCAAGAAGGCTCAAAACACGCACTTCTAGTTTTTACGCACTTCCAGTTCTTATAAAATTTGTGAACTAGAACTGCCTAGGGTCAATGGCCCAGAAGGCTCAAGTGACACTGCGCACTTCTGACTTTTTGTCAGGGCGGGAAATTTCCAAGCGAGCGGCCCGCGCGATGAATTTTTTTTCGGTCTTTAAAATGAATGTCGAGTTACACAAAATGAGTTGTTGAGTGATGAGTTGCAAAATTTCCGAGTTGTTCATATCAAGAGTTACAGGTTAAACTTTCTGAGTTAAGTGCTGGTCAGCAAACCCCCCCCCCCCCGGTGGCAAAAATCAGGGAAGCAAAAAGTATCCAAATATCAATTTTGTTTTTTTGCCTCCACGCCGCTAGCATTTTCCGCCATTGGACCACCCTAGTGCATGAAAACTAGAAAGTGTGTGGGTGTGTTTTGAGTCTGCTGTGAACGCAAAAATAACTCGCGAGAATCTGAGAATCTACAGGAAGGAAAATAACTCGAAAATTTAAAAGAAACGAAACCGAGTTAAAAAACAAGAAAAAAATTATTCGAAAATTTAAGGTAAGAAAAGTTAAGATACCATCATAGAGATAACTCGAGATTTTAAAGTCACGGAAAAAAACGAGCTACAAAATTGAGAATGATGTCATATAGAAGGTACAAAAAGACGTCAAAATTTCCGAAAAATGACGTCATAACTCGGTTTTTTCGTAACTCCGTTTTTTTAACTCGAGAAAAATAACTCGGGATTTCCGAGCCTCTTCGCTATTATCATCAACTCGTTTATTACAACTCGGTATCTATTTTGCTGACCAGAACGGCTATCTTTCGAGGGGGACTTTTGCGTCTCTAAAATATTTTTTGAAGTGTGCAGTGTCGTCACAAAAAAACTCGGAAGTGCGCAGTGTCTTGTGAGCCTTCTGGGCCATGACACCCTAGACAGTTCTAGTTCACAAATTTTATAAGAACTGGAAGTGCGTGGTGAGCCTTAGGGGCCATCGTACAAAAATAGGCGCATTTTTTAAGGCTTCACTTTTTCTTGCCTGAGAAAGGTTACAGATTCTACTCTCTAGCCCTAAAGTAGAAAACGAAAGCATCCACCGGAGGGGGACCTTAAAATATCTGTTCTGAAGGCACATTCCAGCTGGATATGGCGGGCTGTTCTTAGCAAACTAAAGAAAAAAGTCTGCTGGAAAAATATGATCTGTTCTATTGAAGATTGGGACCAGCTGGAAAAATATGATCTGTTCTATTGAAGATTGGGACCAGCTGGAAAAGTATGATTTGTTCTACCGAAGATTGGGACCAGCTGGAAAAATATGATCTGTTCTACTGAAGATTTGGACCAGCTGGAAAAATATGATCTGTTCTTATGAACAAATAGTTTGATATCCAAAAAATAAGGTGTCTAAAAATTTCCTATCTGTTCTGAGGGAATTTCAAAAAAGTCTTTGAGTATTGAGATCATTTCTTTTCATTTTGAATGTGGTTGCCTGGAGTGGCAGCTAAAAATTCTCCATCTGTTCTACGACATTTTGCAGTAGTGTAGATACCAATTGCATTGCTACCGACGACATCAACCGACCAACGATGGAATTCTGAAATTCTTCAAAAACTCCCGTATACACTAATCCTGGCGGTACGCCCCGCGCCACGCCATCGCGGGCGCGTCCAAAAAAGTTTTTGCCGCGTTTTTACTCGCATTTTACCCGAGTTTTACCCGCGTTTTGAACTGCGTTCTTGATAACACGGGGGTTCTTGTTCCATGCTAGTTTGCTTTTAACAAGAAGTCGTACACGTTTTGTTTTAAATAAAATATTGACAATGTGTGATCTATATAAAAAAAATGTGAATTTCAAACTTCTTTTCTTTCTATTTAACTTTAAATGTAGTAAATGAAAAGGAATCACACTGTGAACCCCCGGGATAATAATATTTCATTTCTGCACATGTGCCGAAAAGTTCTCACGAATTTAAAATTCAGAGCGAAAAGTGAAAGCTGACAAAAAAAGCAGAGATTTACAGAAAGAAGCAGCTGTGTAAAAGATATAGCAACAGTTGGAAAGTTGTAAGTTTATTAATATTTCTTTTCCTTGTAATATTTTTGAACTGTATCTCATTGTCTTTGTGAAATTTCCCCTGATTCCACTATGATCTTGCTATGCCAATGATTAAAAGCAATACAATCACAGTTATATTTTTTTGCAGTTCAATTCTGAGGACTTTTCTTATTGTTTAAGAATTCTGCAATGTAGTCAATACAGTTCTCTATTTCCCTTTAACAACCCACTGTATGGGCCAATCTTGGGCCACCAAAATTTTAGATTTTCGCTTTCAAAATCATGTTGTGGACATGGGTCATGTACTCTGGACTTTTTTCTATGTATTAAATCGCTGAGTATGCAGGAAAAATTCAGCCCAAGCTGTTAGTCGTTCTTCTAAAATAAATTGAAAAAACCATTACAAAAATTCTAAATATCGTAGCGCTTTAAATGAAAACCGTATGTTTTGCTGTGCACTAAAAGTATTTAATCATATTCACACTCCTGATCTTTGCAGAGAGTGATTTCATTCCTTTTTAAGGTAGTTTTCATAGTAAAGTGTGTTTAATTTCTTTTGATCAAAAAGGTATCTGCACTTAATGGGTAAAACCATGTATATAATGTAAATTAATGATCAGTTTTTCGGTACAAAATTGGGGGTTGGGATGGAAACAAAGACTGAAGATCTGACACTCATCTCAACTTAATTGAGGTCCGTTGTGCAATCATGCCTTCTTTGTACTGTTTTTATTCAAAAAATTTGCTTCAATATAAAGAATGAAGTCCTGACACTCGCCTCAACTATTTCACGAGGTCCGTTTTGTGCGCTCGTGCATTCTTTGTAATTCACTGAAACAATTAAACAAACTGACCACATTTACAGTTACAAGATCTATGTCTTGTTTAGTAGTGGGTATCAGAGAAAAGAGTAACATACCAAAACAACGTACCAGCAGGCAAAATTTACTATGCATATTAGGTAAAGATAGCAGACTTTGCCTACAATGCCAATCTGCAATTGAAGAAGATTTAATTTTCCCAATTCCAGGCAATGTTATCAACCATGTCATACTAACAAATTTTTCAGGTTTTCATAATAAAGGGTGTTTAATTCCTTTTGATAAAAAATGTATCTGAACCTAATTGGTAAAAACCATGTAATGTAACATAATGATCAGTTTTTCGGTAAAAAAAATGGGGGTTGGGAAACAAAGACTGAAGATCTGACACTCATCTCAACTTAATTGAGGTCCGTTGTGCAATCATGCTTTCTTTGTACTGATTTTAACTCAAAAAATTTGCTTCAATATAAAGAATGAAGTCCTGACACTCGCCTCAACTATTTCACGAGGTCCGTTTTGTGCGCTCATGCATTCTTTGTAATTCACTGAAACAATGAAACAAACTGACAACATTTACAGTTACTAGATCTATGTCTTGTTTAGTAGTGGGTATCAGAGAAAAGAGTAACATACAGTCAGGGAAATCCCTCAATTGCGGTAGTTTTCAATCGTGATTAGCCTACAAAGGCTTATAACAGCTACATATAGTGCTGGTCGACAAAGATAAAACAAACTCGACTGTAAAAAAATCGTACGAGAAGATAGCTTTTTCGTTATCAAAAAATCTGATCTACGGAAAAAATATTTTGTCTGTGCATTAAAAAGATATGATCAATTATGTACAAAAATTGCCTGTTTTCTCCTTGAATCTTGAATTCTGATTCTTGAATGTACTGCAATTGCGGTATATGAAAATTGTAAAAGTGATGTTTATACTGCAATTGCAGTAAAAATTTACTACCACAATTGAGGGATTTCCCTGACTGACATACCAAAACAACGTACCAGCAGACAAAATTTATTTGCCTACCATGCCAATCTGCAATTGGGGTATTTATCTCTTTTGATCAAAAATGTATCTGAACCTAATGGGTAAAAACCATGTAATGTAAATTAATGATCAGTTTTTCGGTAAAAAAATGGGGGTTGGGAAACAAAGACTGAAGATCTGACACTCATCTCAACTTAATTGAGGTCCGTTGTGCAATCATGCCTTCTTTGTACTGTTTTTATTCAAAAAATTTGCTTCAATATAAAGAATGAAGTCCTGACACTCGCCTCAACTATTTCACGAGGTCCGTTTTGTGCGCTCATGCATTCTTTGTAATTCACTGAAACAATTAAACAAACTGACAACATTTACAGTTACTAGATCTATGTCTTGTTTAGTAGTGGGTATCAGAGAAAAGAGTAACATACCAAAACAACGTACCAGCAGGCAAAATTTACTATGCATATTAGGTAAAGATAGCAGACTTTGCCTACAATGCCAATCTGCAATTGAAGAATTATTTAATTTTCCCCAATATTTCCAGGCAATGTTATCAACCATGTCATACTAACAAATTTTTCAGGTTTTCATAATAAAGGGTGTTTAATTCCTTTTGATAAAAAATGTATCTGAACCTAATGGGTAAAACCATGTAATGTAACATAATGATCAGTTTTTCGGTAAAAAAAATTGGGGGCTGGGATGGAAACAAAGACTGAAGATCTGATACTCATCTCAACTTAATTGAGGTCCGTTGTGCAATCATGCTTTCTTTGTACTGATTTTAACTCAAAAAATTTGCTTCAGTATAAAGAATGAAGTCCTGACACTCGCCTCAACTATTCACGAGGTCCGTTTGTGCGCTCATGCATTCTTTGTAATTCACTGAAACAATGAAACAAACTGACAACATTTACAGTTACTAGATTCTATGTCTTGTTTTGTAGTGGGGTACCAGAGAAAAGAGTAACATCATGTTAGTAAATGAAATTCATTATGCATTAAGTAAGAAGGCAGACTTTGCCTACCATACCAATCTATAATGAAGTATTGTTAATTTCCCCCAATATTTCAAAGTAATGTCAGCAAGTATGTGATTCTAATGTACTTCTCAGATTTTCATAGTAAAACTAAAAGAGTGTAAATCCTGGTAAATCTCTTTTATTCAAAAAGTTAACTGAACCTAAGGTTGGTTAGGACATGGGGGTTGTTTCTAGCTTTTATTTTTGAATATTGGGACTGAATTTGTGCACAAATCATGTTTAAATTTTGCAATTGATTATAAGATTTTCAATAAATTTTATTGTACGTGCATAGTGTGAACAAACATCTGTCACTTAATCTAAGGTAACTCTGTATCCATGTCAAATTTAAGGAAAAATAAAAAGTGCTTTAAACCACTAATTTTGGCACTTAGGCCAAAAAAAAAAGTAGTTTTGTTTCCGGAAATGCGGGTGACGAAAAAAAATCTCACCCGGGCGGCCGGTTCAATTTTCCTAGAAAAACTCTAATTGACTTGTACGAAAAAATAATCCAGGTTCGATGTCTCTTTACTTGAAAAACGAAATTTTAAGAAGAAGCTGTACTCTAAGGTAATTCTATTCACAACAACATAATACAGGAAAGTAGAAAACATTTGTGACAGAAGATTTTCTTTTTCAAAACACAAGTGACATACGTAAACGCGTTGCGTACAATTTTTTGCACACATAATGCCTCGTGCACAACTAATACATATTGTTACTACGAAGAACTAAATAATGTTGAGAAAACGTTTTGCGTTCTTTAGCTTACTTGTC